>NC_067444.1:2859278-2896778 GCF_009764475.1 Pristis pectinata | reverse complement strand
GATAGATAGATAGATAGATAGATAGATAGATAGATAGATAGATAGATAGATAGATAGATAGATAGATAGATAGATAGATAGATAGATAGACAGATAGACAGATAGATAGATAGACAGATAGACAGATAGATAGATAGATAGATAGATAGATAGATAGATAGATAGATAGATAGATAGATAGATAGATAGATAGATAGATAGATAGATAGATAGATAGATAGATAGATAGATAGACAGATAGATAGACAGACAGACAGACAGACAGACAAACGGATGTCTGGACAGATAGATAGATAGATAGATAGATAGATAGATAGATAGATAGATAGATAGATAGATAGATAGATAGATAGATAGATAGATAGACAGACAGACAGACAGACAGACAGACAGACAGACAGACAGACAGACAGACAGACAGACAGACAGACAGACGGATGGCTGGACAGAAAGATAGATAGATAGATAGATAGATAGATAGATAGATAGATAGATAGATAGATAGATAGATAGATAGATAGATAGATAGATAGATAGATAGATAGATAGATAGATAGATAGATAGACGGATAGACAGACAGACAGACAGACAAACGGACAGACAAACGGATGGCTGGACAGAAGGATAGATAGATAGATAGATAGATAGATAGATAGATAGATAGATAGATAGATAGATAGATAGATAGATAGATAGATAGATAGATAGATAGATAGATAGATAGATAGACGGAGAGACAGACAGCCAGAGGACGGAGAAACAGACAGACAGACAGACAGAAGGCGGAGAGACAGGCAGACAGACAGAGGACTGAGAGACAGACAGAGGATGTAGAGACACAGACAGACAAGAGTACGGAGAGACAGACAGAGACAGAGGACGGAGAGACAGACAGACAGACAGAGGACGGACAGACAGACAGAGGACAGAAAGACAGACAGACAAAGGACGGAGAGATAGACAGACAGACAGACAGAGGACGGAGAAACGGACAGACTGAGTCAGACAGACAGAGATAGATAGATGACAGGAGATTAAATGATAGGAGAGGACACACAATGTATTAAGAGCGATATGGTTGATAGAGATGTGTATTAATAGAGATTACAGCTGGAGATATGGATAGATGAAATAATATTTAAAGGGGAGGAGGTTAATATGCTCTGTGTGTTTGAGAGGGAGACGAGAGAGAGAATGAGAGAGAAAGAGCGAGAGATGGGGAAGAATACTTTTGAGAAAGGAGAGGTAATTGGAGGTGACGGGTTAAAGATGGATGACCAATTCAATAGAGTTGAAGATAAACTAGGAGATCAGGGGGAAAGAAGGAGACATGCAAAGAGACAGAGAGAAATATAGCGGCAGATAAAAGGGTATGCAAACAGAGAGATGGCTTCGTACAGGTTGGAATAAATCTGCAGACGAGCTAAAGGGATAGATATAGAAGCTGGGTTCCAAGATATTGATTAAGATTGGGTGAAAAGATACATGCAACGGCACAGATTAGGGAGGTTGTGCGCGTGTGTGTGCGTGTGTGTGTGCGTGCGTGCGTGCGTGCGTGTGTGTGTGTGTGTGTGTTTGTATTTGTGTGTGCGAGTGCGTGCGTGCCTGTGTGTGTGTGTGTGTGTGAGAGAGAGAGAGAGAGAGAGAGAGAGAGAGAAATGCGTGACGGGAGGAGAGAGGAAGAGGAAACGAGCGGGAGACAGCGGGAAAATGAGAACAGAAGGAGAGAGACGGCGAAAGGGGGGTAGCGGGGGAGCGAGGGCAGGTGAGAGAGAGGGGGACATACGGGAGGAAGGAAGAGCAGAGGGGGAGATGCGTTGAGAGAGAAAATGGAGAGAGTAAAGGGGGAGAGAGGGAAATGGCAAAGATGGGTCAGAGCTATAGAGATTCGGATATTTATATACGCTGACAGAGAAGGAAATATATTCACTGATGGGGATAAACTGAAGCAAAGCGAAAGGTAGGATAAGTAGAGATAAGGATGAGCAGACTCTGAGAGAAAGTAATCGTAATAGTGATGGTCCTGAAGAGAAATTTGCAATTGGCAATCATGAAGAACTGTACAACAACATGGGTCTTGAGATAAAGAGATAGATAAATGATTGGAACAATGAGGATAAAAGTCGCGAATGAAGGAAGGTGGGTATATTGAGATGAGACTGTAGAGCACAGATTCTAATAAAAAGCAAATAAAAAGAGATGCAGAGATTTAAATAGAACATTTGGAGGTGGAGTGGAATGTTTACAGATGGGGGGAAATAAAAGGGCAATATGAAGAATGAGGAAGGGATATCAAATAAGGTGCAGCGATAGAAAGGTGGCTATATGAAGGAACAGCAACAGAAAGCGTCGGCGAGGGAGGTCACTAGTGGTAAAAGCACAGAATTAAAAAGAGCAATGGAGAACGATTAGGCAAGTAGAGATGCAGGTATGAAGAATGAGACACGCATAACTAGGAAGAGGTATAGAGATAGGAAAAGATCTAAAGAGAACGTTCTGGAGTTAGTGGTGTAGATAATAGTTTTAAAGACAGGGCTAGATAGAAATTACTAAATAACCCGCGACAGAAATATATACATATACGGACCGAAATTTACCAGCTGGAGTTACACCATAGAACAATAGAGCGACACAGATGAAAAAAAAGTGACTGATCTTTGGACATAGAGATTTGGAGATAAAGGTGGGGCGGGGGGGGGGGGGGTGGGTAGGACCAGATACACGAGCAGGGATGGGATATCTGCTGAGACGAATCGGACAGGTAGATATCCACTCTGTGATTGAGAAATCAAGGCACAGAGAGAGAAAGTAAGTTGCATGCAGAGAGAGAGGGCGAGCTAATGAGAAAGGCTGATGTGAGCACGGGAATAGAGAGAGATGGAGAGGTGAGATAAAGATGAGAGATATGGCCATAGAAAGCCACTTGGAAGATAGAGAAGGAGATATCGGCGTGCAGTTTAGGGTTCCAGGGAGTTAGGGTTAGAAACAGGTCAATAGAGATAGGAGGTAAAATGATGGAGATAGAGTGAGGGTAAAACGATCCAGGAAGAACGATTCAGGCTGAGGGAAAGAAATTGATAAATCAAGACGGTGTGCCGAGGGGCTAGAAAAGAGAGATACGGACAAGGGGATAAAACATGGAGCATGGTGTACCTACCCGAAACAAGCAAGACTGATAGAAAGTCATAGACAATGAGAAAGCGACACTGAGGCAAAGATGGATACACACACACGCACACACACACACGCACGCACACGCACACACACGCACACGCACACACACACAAACGCACACACACACACATACACACACACACACACGAGTGAGAGCAATGGAAATCGCTAGAGAGAACGATATACAGCTACAAAGATAGAGGGAGAGATACATAGTTAGATATAAAACCACTCAAACCAGAAGATACAAAAACCTGAAAGCACGTACCACCAGGCTCAAGGACAGCTCCTATCCCGCTAGTATGAGAGTACCGAACGGTTCCCTAGTACGACAAGATGGACTCTTAACCTTACAATCTACCTCGTTGTGGCCTTTCACCTCACTATCCACCTGCACTGCACTTCCTCTTCAGCTGTGACACTTTATTCTGCATTCTGTTATTGTTTTCCCTCGCACTATCTCAATGCGTTGTTGCATGCTGGCATGCTGGCATGCAAAGTTTTTCACTGTACCAAGGTATATGTGACAATGATAAACCAATTTACCAATTTATATTGTTTGAAAGAGAGGTAGGCGGACAGATAAATAGATAGAATGAATGAGGTAAAAGAGATAAGATATTGATTTATGAATCACATGTACTTCGAAACGCGGTGAAATGCATCATCATGTAGTTAGGAAGGCATATGGTGTATTGTCCTTCATCAATCGGGGAATTGAATTTAGGAGCCGAGAGGTATTGTTGCAGCTATATAGGTCCCTGGTCAGACCCCACTTGGAGTACTGTGCTCAGTTCTGGTCGCCTCACTACAGGAAAGATGTGGAAGCCATAGAAAGGGTGCAGAGGAGATTTACAAGGATGCTGCCTGGAATGCGGAGCATGCCTTATGAAAGAGGTTGAGGGAACTCGGCCTTTTCTCCTTGGAGACGGAGGATGAGGGGGACCTGATAGAGGTATATAAGATGATGAGAGATATTGATAGGCTAGATAGTCAGAGGCTTTTCCCTAGGGCTGAATTGGTGGCCACAAGAGGACATAGGTTTAAGGTGCTGGGGATTAGATATAGAGGAGATGTCAGGGGTAAGTTTTTTACTCAGAGAGTGGTGAGTGTGGGGAATTGGCTGCTGGCGACGGTGGTGGAGGCGGATACGATAGGGTCTTTCAAGAGACTGTTAGATAGTTACATGGAGCTGAGTAAAATAGAAGGCTATGGGTAAGCCTAGTAATCTCTAGGGTAGGGACATGTTGGGCACAGCTTTCTGGGCCAAAGAGCCTGAATTGTGGTGTAGTTCTTCTACGTTCTATGTTTTTGCATTAATGAAAGTGTGCTGGGGCAGCCCCCAAGTGTCGCTACTCTTCTGGCGCTAACCTAGCATGCCTAAAACTCCTAACCCGTATGTCGTTTGGAATGTGGGAGGGAAGTAAATGGAGGTAGAGAAAGGTGCATAAGCACAAGGAGAGATCGAAGCAGAAGTGAGATAAAGATGGAATTATAAATATTAGGGATTGAAATGTAGAAAGATAGCGGGTAGATAAATGTAGAAAGAAAGAGATGAGGTACGATGATAAATAAACGCAGGCCGGTGAAAAAATAGAGAGGGGTGGGGTGATTGGGCGAGAGTTGAACAGGGACTGAGGGAAACATAGTCATGGGGATATCGACAGCTGGAGGCAAAGATCAATGGAGGTAGAGATAGAGAGCGCATATAAAGAGGTGAGAGATGTAGAAGACGAAGATACCGAAAGATAAAGAGGGGGAGATAGAGAGATTTAAAGATATAGAGATTGGAAAAGGTGGGAGTTTCCAGGTGAGGTGGAAAGGTTATGAAGACGCATACATATAACAAAGTACAGAGGGAGAGAGAGGGGGGAGAGAGAGAGAGAGAGAGATCGTGATAGAGAAAACGAGTGGTGATGGTTAAGATATATATCACGATGGAGATAAAAAGTTTTTTAGGTGTTTTGAATAATAGAGACTAACAGTTAGAGAAATTAATATATTTTTCAGGATAGAGAGTGCAATGCCGAAAATGTATCGGATGTGCGATGGATAAAGGTAGTGGTGAATAATAGAAACATGAAAAGGATGAAATACGGAAGGAAAATGCAGATCAGTGTTTTTATGGACATAAATCCAGAGGGATTGAGAAAACCAAAAGGTAATTTGGGGGGGGGGGAGGGTGGAGTTGTTATAGAAAAGAGTAAATTTATAAATACTACAGTACAGAGGAAAAGTAGCCCTTCAAAGACAAACGGAAAAGGTAAAGATAGGGAGATAAGATCGGGATGAAATACAGTTACAGAGAGATAACGATGGGGAGTGATATCGAGATATGGGGAGATAGAAATAGAGGCATAGAGGCATAAAGGTCTTGCAAGAAAGAGGGTAATGAAAATTTCCTGAGAGATAAATGGGGATACAGCTCAGTAGAAACAGAGGAAGGGATACAGATTTGCGTGTAAGGAGACAGAGACGGAAACAGATCGAAATATAGCTACATGTATATGGATGGTTAGCAAACGAAATATAGCCAGAAATATAACGATTGAGATAGATCTGAGGTCAGTGCTCTTGGGATGGATGTGGAGATAAATATTAAACTATATTGAGTCATAGACTTCTACAGCATGGAAGCAGGCCCTTCGGCCCAACTCGGTCCACGCCGACCAAGTTGTCGACTTGAGCTGATCCCATTTTCCTGCGTTTGCTCCATATCCCTCGAAAACCTTTGCACTCCGCTTTGGAGATATGCTGAGATGGAAGCATGTAGACACATAACGGAATAGATAGAGGAACTTGTACGGGTAAAGCTTGAGAAATAAGTGCATGGAGATAGAATGTTCAACAGGTGTGGGGATGGATCATGGCTAGATATAGAGATGCCTTCTTTGATAATTATATGGTATGGAAACAGCTGGACCATGGATGGGCAACGTTTATTATAGAGACATAGAGTTTATTATAGTTGTTGATATATAAAGCCGAGGTAGTTATGGATAAGATAAGGATACCAGAAGAGTCGAAGTTAGGAATTGGCTCAGATCTCAGGAACGATAGACAGAGATCAAGATATATGAATGGGGAGAGAGAGAGAGAGAGAGAGATGTGGATTGAAATAACGAGATGCAAGAGACGCAGAAACGGAGAGGTGATGGAAAACAAATGAAGCTACAAATGCTGGAATCTGAAGCAAAAGCAGAGAATTCTGGCGCTACTCAGCTCGTCAGGCGGCACTATTGGAAAGAGAGACCAATGAACGTTCCTCACATCTGCAGAGACGCGAAGGGGGTGGAGAAGGAAAGAAATATAGAGTGGTTGGGGGTTGTATTGTCAGACAGAGATGAGTAAACACGGATAAATTCATCCAATAATAGGAAGAAACAGATATCAAGAGAAAAAATAACAAGAGGTGGATGTCGAATGACGGAGATGGGGGTGTAGAGAGGAAGATATACCGGTATAGAGATAAACTGTTCAGCAGATATGGAGATGGGTAATGATTAAATATGATGAAGACTTTTGAGATAATTATGTGAAGTTATGGAAAAAATGGACAAATATGTAGAAAAATAGTTAGAACGAGTGCACTCGAGAAAATTATTGAGCGTAGACATATTGAGAAGTGATATCTACAGAGGTGTAAAGTTGGAGAAGGGATAAACCAGATCTTAAAACACTGCAGACGCTGGAAATCTGATACAAAAATATAAATAGAAATACAAAAATGACAGAAAATGCTGGAAAAATTCAGCAGATCAGGCTACATCTGTGGGAAAAGAAACACGTTGAACGTTTCAAATAGAAGCTCCTTCGTCAGAACCGGGAGAGGAGAGAACATAACCCTCCCGATTCTGACGAAGGGTCTTCGTCCTGAAAGGTGAACTCCGCTCCTCTTCCCACAGCTGAATATTTCCGGCATGTTCTGTTTTTATTACACCGCGGAGAAAATAGAAATAGGTACGGACACAGAGAAAAGGGGCAGACAGATGAGATGGAGTTGAGACAGGAAAGGGATATTTCTCCTTTATATTCAAAGATTATTGAAAACAATCCCTTTCAATAACCTTTGAGTATAGAGGAGCGGAGCTGACTACATAACAATTTTTTCTAACCGAATAAATATCAATCCAGTTTTTTCATGGTTTTTGGTTTCCTTTTGTTTATTAATTTGTTGATTTGGGGGTTCTCTTTTCATATAATTAAATCTCTTTTCAATTTTTTTTGTATCATGCTCACAGAGCAAGAGCGGGAGGTCCACATTATATATTTTACTCCTTGTGAGTATATATGTTAACTGCTATTGTAATCCCGATCTCTTCGCATCACATGTATAATCACTAATGTTCTGTATATTAATTGGAATTAATTTGAAATTCAATAAAAAGATTGAAAAAGTAAGAAAGGAGAGATGGGAAGTACTAAGATGATGATAATGAGATGCAAGATGCCGATGCAAGATTCATCTTTACACTAAAGTGGTCTTTGTTTCTCCTTTGTTCTAGTTGTGTTCTTCCTGTAAAATTTGTGTTTGTCACGTTTTTTTCTTGTGTAAGCTGCTTTATGATGCTATGTGCCAATGATGTTGCTGCAAGTAAGTTTTCCATTGCATTTTTGCAGACATGCACGTGCACATGACAATAAACTCGACTTCGACTTTGAGATACAGATGCACGATGCAGACATAGAGATAGAAATGCATGTAAGGAGAGAAGAAACGAGTTTGTACGTGGATAGGAGGTGTTTAAAGGGACATGGGTCAAACGCGGGCAAAGGAGACGAGCTGGGTGGGCACCATGGTCCAAGGCCCTGCTTCCATGTTGTATTAATCTCTGACTCTCTGTATATAAGATTGACCGTTGTAGAGAAACATATACAACAAACGAAATTGTCATAGAAAATGGGAGGGGGGAGGGGGAGAGATATAGCGAAAAGGCCGTACTGACCGACGTTGACAGCGAGATTGAGAAGGGATAGATTTGGTGACAGAGACAGAGCAACAAGGAAACAGAGACGAACGTAGAGAGAAAGAGAGATATAGAGAGCTTGAGAACAAAAGCATTGGCACAATAAAGAGAGGTATTTGTGATATAAAATGTAGAACGAGGAAGTATTCAAGATGAGAGATGGACGATACAAAGATTAATAAATAGGGGTAAAACGCGATAGAGATAAGGATACAGAGGGGAAGACAGATATCAATAAAAATAGATGGACGCAGGAAATAGGTATGAGGTAGAAATAAAGATGGATAGAGAAACAAGACAAGACAAGCCAAGACAAAACAAGACATCTTTATTAGTCACATGTACATCGAAACACAAGAGTGAAATGCATATTTTGCGTAGAGTGTTCTGGGGGCAGCCCGCAAGTGTCATCACACTGCCGGCGCCAACATAGCACTCCCGCAACTTCCTAACCCGCACGTCTTTGGAATATGGGAGGAAACCGGAGCACCCGGAGGAAACCCAGAGAAGAGCCGTTGGGTTCAGGTCTTTACAAGGGAAACAGACTAGAAGTTATTCTGAAAGTTTGTGAGAGAGGTCGAGACATATTTTGGGAAGGGTAAATATGTGCAGAAAAAGAGACATTTACATGTTTATCGAGGTGAAACAAGGATGCAGAACAGGATAGAGATAGAGGAGGAGCAGATATGAGTAATAGATAGAGATAGAAGCAATGGATTGGAGAAAGGGAGACGGATAAAGAAATGCAGATAATTCAACGATAAGCATTACGGAGGAAATTAAAGATAGCGATTGTTAGAAGTGGACTGAGAGGCTCTGATATGGAAGCTAGAGATAGAAAGAGTTAAAGATTACGGAAGAAGAACATAGAGAAATAGAAAGTGGATAGGCAGAGAGATACGGAAAGAGATAGGAGAATACAAATAGAAACAAGGGTAAGAAAGGCATGGTTGGACAGTTGTAGAAATATCGTGATACGGATGTAGTAACCTTGGGACATTTGGATATGGGGAGACATAGATGGAGATAAATCTCATAAGACAAACAAACCATTTGTAGTCGAACTGCATAAAGGAGGCTACAGAGATGGAGAACGAGTTAGTTAGAGATGGATAAAAGGGTGGTAAAGGGATTGCGGGGGCGTCATAGAGATACGAGTCTTCGGGATAGTAGTAACAAAGAGAGGGTGATGGTACTGTAGAAATAAAATGAAGATGAAATAGATCGATTTAAGTGGAATAAAAGAGAACTAGAGATATGGGGATAAAACTGCACCGATTGACAGAGATAACGAGACACAGAGGTTGAGAAAGGTGTGCATATAGCAATGGAACAGAAGAGACAAAGATCGAGCTGAAAGTGCCAGATACTATAGAGAGGCTCAGAGGATTTTAGACGTGAGAAGCAGAGGGAGAAATATTTGGATCGTGAGGGATAAACTGAAATAGAAGACACCCAAGTCTCAACATGAGATGGAGAGTTAGACTTGAAGATTGGAAAGAGGAAGTGTAGAGAGTTAAATAGAGAGAAATATATATATATGTATATATATATATATATAGAGAGAGAGAGGGGGGGGGGGAGGGAGAGGGAGAGGGGGGAGAGAGAGGGGGAAGAGAGAGAGAGAATGTAGAGATAGATTTGGTACGTCACCAAAGACTCCTGCAAACTTCTACAGATGTACAGTGGAGAGCATTCTGACTGGTTGCATCACCGCTTGGTGTGGAGGCTCCAATGTGCAGAATCGAAAGAGGCCACAGAGGGAGCCGGCTCCATCCCGGGACACAACCCTCCCCGCCATGGAGGACACCATCAAGAGGCGGAGCCTCAATGAGGCTGCATCCATCACTACGGACCCCTCACCATCCGGGACGTTCCCCCTTTGCGTTGCTACCATCAGGGAGGAGGTACGGGAGCCTGAAGACCTACACTCAACGATTCAGGAACAGCTCCTTCCCCTCAGCCGTCAGATCTCTGAACGGTCCATGAACCCAAGAGCACTCCCTCGATATTCTTCTTTTGCAATATTTATTTTTTTGTGTAACTTATAGTAAGTTCCACGCCCTGCACTGTACTGCTGCAGAAAATCTAGAACTAGGTGCAAGTGCGGGCAGAGGTAACGAAATAAAGCAAAACGATAGAAGCAAAATTCACTTCTGTATTACGTGCAAAGAGGTGGAGGGTCGGAAAGAGACGGACGAGGATGGAAACTGACAATAAAAAATGAGGCAATGAGCTGGAGAGACACGGGGCGAGATAAGGACAGTGGTGATTCTGGGTTCAGAGATGGAAATAGAGACGAATAATATATACAGCGAATGTGAATTGAGGTATTTATATTGAGAAGGAGGTTGAGAGCGGATAAAAAGGTGAAGATAGAGATTAGAGTTAGATAATAAAAATTGGATAGACAGAAATAGGGGTAAGGAATACAATGACCCGCATATAGAGATTTATATTGCTGTAAAATTAAAATTCTAATAGGATAGATGTTGAGTTAGACATAGAAGCAACGAAATAGAGGTGCAGTGGTAAAGAAGGCAGTCATAAGATAGAGAGCTACGGACTGGGTGAAATGGAGTGATGGGGAGAGAGAGGGATCAGGAGAGATACGGACAATGGGGGAAGTGATTGCGCGTAAGCACGCTGGAGATGAAATACAACGTGAAGCATGTGGGGAAGGAGCGGGGCATCAAGAAAGTGCAGGGAAATATAAAGGCGAAGGACTGAGTGAATTGAGATTGTGTGATAGGTATGTAGTGACATCAGTAAAGGACAAGGTGGGAGACACATATAGAGTTAGATACAGTTAAATTAGGAATATGACGATAGAAAAATCCAAAAATATGGAGGCGGAGTTACGCATCCGATCTAGAGACATTTGTAGCATTAGGCTTACATCATCAGATAGAAGCAAAAAGAATAGAGTGATACCCCGATAATCTGTTACCCACTGTTTGTAAATCCTGGTAGTTCGACGTCTGGCTGACCAGATCGTGTTTTCCGTGCTCCCCTTCAACGCAATAAATAGAAAGACCCTCGCTGTCTTTTTACTAATTGTCCAGGGCCCCCGTGCCCCGCGCTCCCTCTCAACTTGCGATCATGCTAATTAACGTATTTTTGAAAAGGGGTGTTCAGTGTTAATAGTAACATCCAATTGTCCGGAAAATCTACCTGGCCGGCCCCACCCGTCTTACCGTACAACGAAGAAAATGAAGAGAGAGGTCGGGTGTAAAGTTGGAATGTTTGGGTCTATTTCTGAGCACAGAATGTCAAATGATCAATAGAGATTGACGGAGAAACATGGAATGAGGAGGAGACCGAGCAGGAGGAGGTATTTTCAGGTAGATGGAGAATAACATCTGTGGAGATGTTACCTTGTAGAAAAGGAGAGATGGAAATAAAGAGATGGCTTTAGAGAAAAGATTAGAACTCTGCATCGATTTAAAGTCGTCCATAGAGCTCACTTGTCTGAAGACAAACTGTCCCCTTTTTATTCCGATATATCTCCTTACTGTGATAAATGCAATAACGGCTCCTTTAATTCACATGTTCTGGATGTGTCAGAGTCTTAAAAAAATATTGGACAGAGGTGTTTCAAGATATTCCTATGTTTTTTTTAGAATAAATTTTAAACTTAATCCTTTGACTGCACTATTTGGGATTGTTACAGAACAATATATAACTTTGAAGGCTTCTGACCTACACATTCTGGCTTTTATTTCTCTTACAGCCAGGAGAGCTGTGTTGTTTAAATGGAAGGAAGTTACTCGCCTACTCATGCTCAATGGTTACGGGATCTTATGTCACACCTGAATCTGGAGAAGATCCGTTGTTCATTTCTCGAATCTAACTTAGACTTTCAAACCCTGTGGGGAACATTTTTGAATTATTTTCAATATCTTTGATTTGGTGACTAAAATACAGACATTGGCTGATATTTGTTTGGTTTCAAGGTTTTTTCCTGGTCTTTTATTTTATCAAACAGCTTCGGTTTTGGTAGTGGGGGGAGATTTTTTCATAATAAAAATAATCCATTTTTTCTTTATTAACGAACTATTACATGTGATTATTAATTTAGAGCATTGTATGACTTAACACAATGCATTCAGTAGTATTTGTATCCTTTTTTTGATGCAGGTACTCATGGATTTAATAAAAATATTGTAAAAGAAAGACCTGTGCAGACGAGAGATAAATGTGGAAACGTGTATACGTAAACATGGCTGTGATGATATCACAAAGATTGGTACAGAGGTCTAGATAGAGTTAAAGGTGAGGCAAAGAGTAAAGACAGGTGGAAAGTACAGGTAAACAGGAACATAAATATGGATATTGATGTAAAAAAATGGACCTGGGAAAGACATATAGAGATAGAAAGCGAGAGGCATAGAAAAAGAGTTCAGGATAGGTATGGAGGTCGGTTACACAGATGCAGTTTGGAAAATAGCGATGGAGAGACAGAGATTATAGAGGGAGAAAAATATACAGAGACAATGAAATAGTTCTTTCCAGCTCTACATCCAGGCAAAGAGAGATAAATACAGAGAAAACGAGAGAATCCCGGGAACAGTTGGAAAGAACGGTAGAACCATAGAAGCATAGATAAAGACTTTCCGACAACCCAGTCCGTGCCAACCATCAAACAACCATTCATTGTTACACTAATCCTCCTCCAACAATTAAATCCCCCCCCCCCCATATTCCCATCAACGCCGCCTCAGATTCATAGAAGTAGACAGAATGATGGGGAGATATAGAGGAATTAGATTGACGAGGAAGTCGAAGTAGCTAGCGATATGGATCGATACATGGGAAGCGTGCATTAAAATAGGACGAGAGGCAGACGGATAGAAAGGTACAGTTGGCTATAAATGAAGTGAGAGAGAGAAAGTAGAAAGCTGTTTAGGTGTGGAGACATGGGGAGATACAGCAAGAGGCATTTGGAAGAGCTATAAAGATAGCGATGTAGCTAGAGATGGAGCTAAATAAATGCGAATAAAGAAATATAAAATAGCCGTGAATGTAGTGAAAGCAATGGAGTTGTAGATAGAGTTCTATATGGGTAGTGACTCAGAGAGCAATTGGAGTTGAGATATAATGAAATAGGGACATAGGGAGATAACGCAGCGAGAGGGGAATTGCAGATGTAACAAATATATAGAGTCAGACGGAGAAAGGGAGAGATGAAGATAAAAAGAGAGAGAAATAGAATAAATAAAGAGTTAGAAGAGATTGGGATGGAGAGTATGAAAGTGCGATTCAGATATAGATAGAGAGATGGAGATGGAAGATAGATCGATTGATATAAGATAGAGAGACAGGACGGTACAGGTGGTGACATATTACTAGCATGAGTTAGAGAGCGTAGGATAGGGATAGAGGCATCTATCAAGGCATATAAAGGCACAGAAATGAAAGGTACTTTAATAAATAGTAAGACAAGCGATAGAGATTCAGACGCCTAAAATATGCAGAAATAGAGATGTGCAGAGATACTTCCATGTTTATAGACAGTGATAAAGATGCGATCAAACTGGAATTCAGAATAGAGCTACAGAGGTGCTCCATGGATGATAATTTAGATGTTACGACGCAGAGCTGGATAGTGGTGAAGATCGATGGATACAGAGAACGGGAAGTATTTCAGTGTTGTGAGATAAGAAGTTTAGAAATAGAAGTTTTCAGAGACGGGCATTAATATCGCAATTAGAAAAGGCAAGATAGGTAAAAGAGAGAGTTTTACAGAGACAGGGATAATGCTAGGGATAGACATAAAAAAAGAAGTGATGGGTGGAGGTGAGATGCTTGGAAGATAGAGAAAGAGAGTGGATAGTTATTAGTTAAATGTATATATCGAAATAAGTGATTTTTTTTACAGCGTGGTAACAGGCCCTTCCCCCCCAACGAGTCCGCACCGCCCATTTTAAACTCCCATATTAACCTACCCGTTTGTCTTTAGAATGCGGGGGGAAGCCGGAGCACCCGGAGGAAACCCACGCAGACACACACGGGGGAGAACGTACAAACTCCTCACAGACAGCGGCGGGAATCGAACCCCTATCGCTGGCGCTGTAACAGCGTCGCGCTAACCGCAATATAGCTGATATATAACCGCTATACACTGCATAGGCAGGTATATACTGAAGTAAAGAAATAGGTATAGAGATAAAAATGGAAATAGAACGCTAGTCTAACAGAGACAGTCAGAGATAGACGGTTACAAATATGTATACAGATAGAACGTGAGATGGGGAGCGGAGATAAAGACGGCGCGATTCAGATGGAGGAATTGGCTTCCTTAAAAATAGAGGGAAATTGAAGTTGAACATGGGGAGGGAGAAACAACTGCAAGGAAAGTAGATGGAAATAGAGAATGAGAGAAGCAGGTTAAGGTATAAATCCCCTTCCTTCAGCCCTATTCTCTTCCTTCAGACCTATACTCCCCTTCCATCAGACCTATGTTCCATCGAGGAAGCCGAAAGGGAGACAGATACATTCGAATTACAGCTGAGCTGGGTTTGGATACTGGGTTTTATTTCTGGTCCACTGAAAACCAAGATTCTTAATTATTACTTGCACTTTTCACTATCAGTGCACCATACAGCACATCAGAGATGCAAAGGTGATAAGATCAGTGCAATGACAAACACTCTGACGTTGGTGGAACTCAGCAAACCAGGCACCATCCATGGAGAAAAGCAGGCGGTGGTGCTTTTCTCCACGGACGCTGCCTGACGTTGACCGCCTGCTTTTCTCCGCGGATGCCGCCTGGCCTGCTGCGTTTCTCCAGCGTCATCGTGTTTTTCATCTAGATTCCAGCACCTGCGGTCCTCCGTTTCTCTAAGATCAGTGGAAAGTCGCTTAAAGAAAGGAACGAACGTGCTTATTAAGTTGGAGGAAGTAAACTAAAATAATTTTCGGATTGGGTAGAAAGGAGGAAACTTTTTACCACGGCAGAGCTGTTTAGAACTCGGGGCCATAGTTTAGAGTAAGGGGTAAGAGGTTTAAAGAGGTTTGGAGAAGGATCTTCATTTCTCACGCAGAGGATGACTGCTATCCGGGAAAGACTTCTTGTGTGTGTGGTGGAGGCAGTTGCTCTCACAATATTTAAGAAGTATTTGGACAAACACATCAATCACCAAAGCGTAGAAGGGCGTGGACCGGGTTCTGGTGAATGGATTAGTATAGAGAGGTTCTGAATGGTCGACATGGTCATGGTGGGCCGAAGACCCTGCTTATAAGCTGTATGACTCTGCAGCTGTTGGGAATTACATAGAGCTTGTGATAAAATCAGATAACCATTGAGATACAGGGATAGAGAAACGTGTGGATTTAGTTATGGCTGCACAGAAGATACATTCATGGAGATGAAGATGCAGAGCACTAGAGAGGTTTAAATACAGAGATGCATAAAGGGAGGCAGTTAAGAAGATCCGGTAGTATCAGATCATCTATAGAGACGATGCTGCAGATAGACACAAGCATGTAAGGGATAGCTTCAGCGGACAAAGTGGTCTTAAGGAAGGAAACGGGGATAACATAACAGCGAGCTCTGTAGGCAGTGCAGTATAGATTTAAATATAGGGATGAAAATAAAGACTCATAGTTATAGAAGTTGGGGAGATATGGAGGGATAGAAAAAGAGATTGGATACCTAGAAGAGAAGATATTGTTTCATTACGCGTTCGGTAACGAGATTGGTGCAGAGAGCAATAGATTGATATAGCGTTTAGTGGAGATATAAAGACATACTTCGGCAGAAATTGGTATGAAATAATAGAAGATGGGGAATTAGGGATACAGGAATAGCGAGTCAGAGATGTAAGTACAGAAACGGAGGACGGGGAGGTTGAAAGAGGTAGCCATGTGGAGATATACAGAGTGAAAGTAAATGTTGAATCAGGCATAGACATGTAATGAGTGGACTGCACACAGACATAGAGAGAGAGAGCTAAAGACAGGAAGAAGGAAGGTTGAATTGTGGAAAGACACATGATAGAGTTAGAGAGACATGCAGATAGATAATATACAGAAGGATGCAGACACATAACGGGAGATATGAGAAGGCAAGGTTCACACATGTAAGGTTCAGAACGAGCGAGACTTGGAAAGATACATAAAATATCGAGGTGGCGGGGTCAGTGAAAGAGAGTGAGAGATGAAATAAATACGAGATCTGCAATGTCCAACTGGAAATAGAGATAAGACTCCAAAGAGAAATAAAGATAGATATGTGTGGATGTAAAGACAGGGAAATAAAGAGACAAAGGGGCGGGAGAACGAAGATTGAGAATTAAGAACATAAATAGGCGGAGACAGAGAGATACATGGATAAAGATAGTGACAAGGATATAGATGGAACATTGTAGATAATTAAATAATTGTATATATGGAGCAATAAGTCTGCAAATTAGGTAGAGGGAGATATGAGCGAAATAGACAATTAAAAAGCTAGCCCGTGAGGTATATTGAGAACAAGAGTGATACAGCGATAGAATTACAGAGCAGAGACGAAGATAGAGTTAAAGGCAGTTACACATAGAGGCAGAGTTTCAGAAATATTGATGGAGGAATACTGGGTGAGAAATAGAGATATTGATCTCGATAAAGTCGTCGATATTTCTGTTTATAAAGGTATACTGGTAGAGATAGAGATGCGGTTATACAGATATCGTGATAATGTGCGGAGATGTATATGTAGAAATAGATACATTAATGGATGTCAAAAAGGATATCGAAAGAATAGAGAGAGAATGTCACCAGAGACCCTTGGAAATTTCTACAGATCTACGGTGGAGAGCATTCTGACTGGTCGCCTGGTGTGGAGGTTCCAACATGGAGAAAGCGGCTGCAGAGGTTTGTGGACTCAGCCAGCTCCATCACGGGCACAACCCTCCGCTCCCATCGAGGACATCTTCAAGAGGCGATGCCTCAAGAAGGCTGCACCCATCATTAAGGGCCTTCACCAGCCAGAACACACCCTCTCTACGTTACTACCATCGGGAAGGAGGTACAGGAGCCTGAAGACCCACAATCAACGACAGTGGCATCGAGAGAGATGTTGAGGTACAGGGAGAGAGAGAGAGAGAGAGAGAGATGGGGCCGCTGATAC
The DNA here is from genome assembly GCF_009764475.1 of Pristis pectinata. NCBI lineage: Eukaryota > Metazoa > Chordata > Chondrichthyes > Rhinopristiformes > Pristidae > Pristis > Pristis pectinata. The sequence continues at coordinate 2,879,521 of NC_067444.1, read as the reverse complement.
AATTAGAAATTGAGAACTAGAATGGGCTTATGACTTGGAGAGATAGTAATAGAGATTCAGAGATGGAGAGAGACAGAGAGGAGAGGGGAGAGAGGGAGATAGGGCGTAAAGGATGCAGAAAGGGTGAATGGATAGATTGGAAAGGGTGCAGAGGAGATTTACCAGGATGATGCCTGGATTAGAGAGTATGCATTATGTGGAAAGACTAAAGGAGCTAGGGCTTTACTCATCGGAGAGAAGGAGGATGAGAGGAGACATAATATAGGTGCACAAGATACTAAGAGGAATAGATAGAGTGTACAGCTAGCGCCTCTTTCCCAGCGCACCAATGCTCGAAACAAGAGGACATGGCTTTAAGGTAATGGGGTGGGAAGTTCAAGGGAGATGTCAGAGGGAGGCTTTCCACCTAGAGAGTGGTTGGTGCATGGAATGCGCTGCCTGGGGCGCTGGTGGAGGCAGGTACATTGGACAAGTTCAAGAGATTGTTAGATAAGCATATGGAGGAATTTAAGAGAAGAGGGATATGGGGGAGGAAGGGGTTAGATAGTCTTACATGTGGTTTGATGGTCGGCACAACATGATGGGCCGAAGGGCCTGTATTGTGCTGTATGGTTCTATTCTATGTCTAAATGGAGGTAAAAGTAGAATGAACCGGGAGAGCTCTGCGATGGTGCTCAGAGACAGACAGAGAGAAAGGCAGAAAGATGATATGTAAATAGAGATCGGAAGTCAGATATGTGGATAGATTAAAATAAAGAAACAGGGGAAGTTACATAGGCATGGAGATTCAAGTGGGGAAGTGAAAATGGAATAAGGCAGAGGTGGGTTTAAGAGGAGGTATAACGTAGGGGTGTAGAGACATGCAGACGCAGGTAGGCTGGGATGGATCATGATATGCAGAGAGATTAATCGACATATTACGTAGAAATGTAGAAAGGTCTATAAGCATTACACTTACATCGAGACGACGATATAGATATGACAGAGAGAGAGAGAGAGGGGAGAGTGCAAGAGGTAGGTTTGGAGCTGAGCGAGATAGCGGTAGATATACACAGAGCGACGAACCGATGAAACAAATATGAAGAGACATCTAGAGATAGACTGGGATATTGACAGAAAGATAGAGAAGGAGGTTGGGAGGTAGATATATGGGAGAAATATGTAATTAGCACAGATATTAAGATGGACAGCTTGGAAGGGCATAAGGTGCATGGGGGCAATCGATGCAGTGATAGGAAAAGAGAAATAGCCAGCCGAGGGGAGAAATAGATCGGGAGTTTACAAGATACTGAATATCTAGAGACTCGGGCAGAGATAGGGAGGTACAACTGTACACATGGAGAGAGAGGTATACGTAACCATGTGGGAATGGAGAATGAGGTATGAAGACAAATACAGACGGAGATACAGGTAGAGGTAGATACAGAGATAGATGTCGATCCAGAGAGAGCAAGAGAGATGCAGGAGCAGAGATAGAGATAACAATGATTGAGCTAGAGACACACACACGGAGAGAGAGAGACGCGGGGGTGCACACACACGCACACACACAGGCACACACACACACGCACACATACACACACACACGCACACACACACGGAGAGAGGGAGCCGCGGGGGCGCACACACACGCACGCACACACACACACACGAAGAGAGGGAGACGCGGGGGCGCACACACACACACACACACACACACACACACACACAAACGGAGAAAGGGAGACGCGGGGGCCCACATACACGCACACACACACGCACACACACACACACACACACACAAACACACACACACACACACACAAACACACACACACACACGGAGAGAGAGAGACGCGGGGGCGCACACACACGCACACACACACGGAGAGAGAGAGACGCGGGGGCGCACACACACGCACACACACACGGAGAGAGAGAGACGCGGGGGCGCACACACTCGCACACACGCACACACACACACACACACAAACACGGAGAGAGAGAGACGCGGGGGCGCACACACACGCACACACACACGCACACACACACGCGCGCACACACACACACACGCACACACACACACGCACACGCACACGGAGAGAGAGAGACGCGGGGGCGCACACACACGCACACACACACGGAGAGAGAGAGACGCGTGGGCGCACACACACGCACACACACACGCGCACACGCACACACACACACGGAGAGAGAGAGACACGGGGGCGCACACACTCGCACACACGCACACACACACACACGCACGGAGAGAGGGAAACGCGGGCGCGCACACACACGCACACACACAACAGAGTAGATGCTATAACTTTGAACAAAGAAAGCTGCTGGAGTAACTCAGCGGGTCAGGCAGCACCCGTGGGGGGAGCGGGGTGGTCGACGATTCGGGTCGAGACCATGCATGACTCCTGATTGAGATAGAGATAGAAATGGACATCCAGAAAGGGCTGGCTTGAGACAATGATGGTAAAGGAGACAGAGTCAGAGATAGATATTGAAATAGAGGCAGAGGCAGAGATAGAGGGAGATGGGTAGATAAAAGCAACATAAGAATGGAGATAGAGAGATTCATATAGAGAGAGAATCGGAGATAGAAATAGACCTAGACAACGGGAAAGAGATAGAGAAAGAAATACAGACCGTGGTGGAGATTGAAATAAGGGTGGTAGAAAAGGTGAGCGAGAAAGAGGTAGAGGTAGAGACAGAGATAGATATAGAGATGTAAATAGAGATAAATATGGAGTTAGAGATAGCGACAGACTCGGGGATAGGGGTCGAGGCAGAAATGGAGAAAGAAGTAGGGATAAAGACAAAAGATCGAGATAAAAATTGAGATGGAGATAGAGATAGAGAAATCGATAAGGATAGCGAGAGGGATAGAGATCCAGATAGAGATGGAAAGACAAGTAAGTTTAGAGAGACAGAGATAGAAATAGATCTTGGAATAGGGATGGGGAGAGAGAGAGATAGTTAGAGATAGAGATAGAAACAGAGCGATAGAGGTAGAGATTTGAATGGAGATAGAGAGAGAAAGATAGAGAGAGAGAGACAGAGACGAAGAAAGAGCTGGAGATGGGGAATGAGTTAGAGATGGAACTAGGGATCGAGATAGAGAAAGGAATCGGTTGAAGTAGAAATGGAGGGAAAGATGGAGATATACAGAGGTGGAGTCGAAGATCGGGATAGAGACATGCATTGAAGATCCAGATAGCGATTGACACACAGAGATGCAGCGAAATATGTATAGATGAAGGCAGGAGATAGGGAGAGGTAGAATCATGCAGCTAGAGATACAGAGGGGTAGATAGAGAACGTGACATGCAGATCGACATAGACATAGAAAGATGTGAAAGTAGGAGAGAGAAATAGACCAAGAGAATGATTCAGAATCAGAATCAGGCTTATTATCACTGATATGTCGTGAAATGTGTTGTTTCGCGGCAGCAGTGCAGCGCAGACATGAAAAATGAGACAGGTGATACAGATAAAGGCAGAACCAGGTAGACAGAGAGAGAGAGATAAAGAGATATTGTATGGAGAGACATGGAGATGGAGAGGGACGAAAATGGAGATCGTCGAAGAAGAGGATAAAGGCCGAGAGACGAGTGAAATAGATGGAATGAGATAGAGACAGAGAAAAGTCATGGAGATATTACAAAGACAGAGACTGAGATAGAGATGCAGATAGAGATAGAGAGAGAGAGAGAGATTGACAGAGAGAGGGCGAGACAGAGAAACAGAGCGAGACAGAGAGGGAGAGACAGAGACAGAGAGATTGACACAGAAAGGGAAATAAATAGAGAACACTATGGAAGATAGAGTTGGAGAATGATGTGGGGGTCGAGACAGGGATGGAAACGAATACAGAGAAATTGAGACAGGATAAACATAGAGATGGAACCAGAGGCAAGGACAGGGGTAGAGAACGGGAGAGGTAACGAAGGAGAGAGAAACTTGAGGTGCCGAGACAGAGAAATACACCGAGACAATGCAATGACAGAGAGAGATGCGGTGGTAGAGGGAGAGATACAGATAAAGAAAGAGAGAGACAGAGAGACAGAGAGGCAGAAATAGAGACAGAACGATAGGGAAAGGGGTAGGCAAAGAGACAGAGTTGGCGATGGACGTTGACATCCGGGCAGAGATAGAGACGTGTATAGAGAAAAGTAGATATTCTGAAAGAGGCAGGGTTAGAAACAGAGGCAGCGACAGAGGCAGAAGAAGAGTCAGGGAACGAGAGATATAGAAACAGAAATGGATAGTCAGAGATTGAGATGGGGTAGAAATAGATCGAGACAATGAGACCGGGATGGAGATAAAGAAACAGATCAAGGGAGAGAGAGGGGTGGGGGATGTAGACAGAGATAAAGAGGTGTCGATTAAGATAGGGATATACAGACTTGTGGTGTTCAATAACAGATTGAGATAGAGGTAGCTATGCAGATAGAAAGAGATATACAGATTGGACAGAGATAAAGATAGACGGGGAGACGGAGATAGTGATACAGAGAGAAATTGAGAGACGCAGAGGTGTAGAAAGACATAGAGAAAGAGATAGGGAAGGAGATAAGCTGGAGATGGAGGTTGACATGGAGATGAAAGAGATAGAGACGGATGGAGAGCAGTGGAGATATCCGGATAAAGATAGAAACAAGCAGGGACACAGAGAAAGAGATAGAGAGAGAGAGAGAGAGAGAGAGAGAGAGAGAGAGAGAGAGAGAGAGAGAGAGAGAGAGAGAGAGAGAGAGATAAGGAACGAGTTAGAGAACCAAAGGGACAGAAACAGAAATGGAGACACAGAGATTGTTAGAGAGACAGACGACGATAGAAAAATACAGACAATGGGAGAGGGAGATGGAGATTATACAGAGATGAAGAAAGATTTGAATGGAGACAGATACAAGGATGAAAAGAGGAAGGGATATACATGGATATGGAGAAAGATACAGAGATGGAGATGCGCATAGAGGTCAAGACACAGAAGGGGAGACATATAGGTAGAGATAGATGATAGAGATAGTCATAGAGCGAGAAATGGAGAGAGAGGTAGAATAGACAGCGAGAGATAGAAATAACGTGGATAGATAGATAGATAGATAGATAGATAGATAGATAGATAGATAGATAGATAGATAGATAGATAGATAGATAGATAGATAGATAGATAGATAGATAGATAGATATGTCGATAGATAGATAGATAGATAGATAGATAGATAGATAGATAGATAGATAGATAGATAGATAGATAGATAGATAGATAGATAGATAGATAGATAGATAGATAGATAGATAGATAGGTAGATAGATAGATAGATAGATAGATAGATAGATAGAGATATGTAACATTTTGATAGTCAATAAGACATAGAAATGGTAGAGATGTAAATAGATGGAACAGATATAGAGGTACAGATCAGGCCAGATAGGGAGATAGGGGGAGATAGGAGAGAGAGAGGGGGGATGTAGGTTGAGATAGAGTCAGAGACAAGGATATTTCAAATATATCTACTGAAGGGCAATATGAATTGAGATAGAGGTGGACAGAAATAGACATATAGATGGACGGAGGGATAAATGTAGAGATAACAGAGGGGATAGAGAGAGCTAGACATAGAGATGGAGAGAGGGATAGAAATGGAGCGAGATAGAGAGAGATAGAGCTGGAGATAGAGATAGAGATAGATAGATAGAGATAGAGCAGGTAGAGACAGAAAGCTGGGTAGGGAAGGGGATTTGGATGCAGATGGAGATAGAGATATGTGTGTAGCTTGAGAAGGAGAAATGAATTCAAGGTATTTATAGAGATAAGAGGTGAAAATAGAGATAGACGGAGATAGTTACAGATAAGGACAGCCAAGGAGATAGAGATAGAGAGAGATTGGGGTAGACGCAGGGATGGAGAGAGGAATAGATAGAGAAAGAGAGGGAAGGAGATAAGACAGATGGATATAGATATAGAGGTCGAGACACAGAGACGGATACAGAGAAATGGAGATATTCTTACAGAGACAGAGAGGCAGGTACAGATATTGAGGAAGAGTTATGAAACGAGAGCGATATAAGAACAGGAAACTAGAGACTGAGCTAGGGATAGAAATGGGGATATCTGCAGCCCTGGACAACGAGACAGAGAGAGAGATGGAGGTAGAGGAATAGAGATTGGAGTAAAGGAAGCGAAGGTTAGGATACCAATAAAGAATAACACTGAGAGAGAGAGAGAGAGAGTGAAAGAGATAAAGACAGAGAAAGAGATTTGGATAGAGAGAGAGAGACAGAGAAATAGATAGAGATGTGGACAGATATGGAGATATAGAAACTGATAGAGTTGGCATGTAGATATAGAAACCTGGTGATGGCCAACAAGAGATTAAGTTGGGATATATCCAGGTAGAAATAGCTTTTCAACTGGGACAGATAGAGAAAAGGCCAATCAGGGAGATAGATGGATAGGTAGATAGATAGATAGATAGATAGATAGATAGATAGATAGATAGATAGATAGATAGATAGATAGATAGATAGATAGATAGATAGATAGATAGATAGATAGATAGATAGATAGAAAGAGAGAGAGACAGAGACATAGACAGAGAGAGACAGAGACAGAGACAGAGACAGAGAGAGATAGATAGAGATGGAGACTGAGACGGAGATGGAGACAGATTGAGGTGGAGATGGAGATCGGATAGTGATGGAGAGAGACAGAGCTGGGCGCGTAGATGGAGACAGTAATATATAGAGAAAGAGATAGGGAATGCGATAGAGATAGACATGGAGATTTATATGGAGGTCGACACAGAAATAGCGACGGGTGCAGAGGAACAGAGATACTCGAAAGGAGTCAAAGAAACAGAGCCAGGGACAGAGATAGAGGAAGAGTATGGGAACGAGAAAAAGAGATGAGCATGGATAAACAGAGATTAACACAGAGATGGAGAAATAGATAGACCTGGACAATAAGACAAATATCGAGGCAGAAGTGGAGACAGGGGCAGAGATAGAGACAGAAGTAAAAAAGGAGATATGGGTGGGGATACGGATAAGGAAAAACATTGACAGTGAGATAGGGATCGAGAAAGGGATCTAGACAGATAGGGATAAAGGAAGAGATAGAGGTACATGTAGAGGTAGAGATAGACATCGAGATAAAGAGAAATAGAAATAAAGAAAGGCATATAGAGACAGAAACACGGATAGAGATAGGGACAGATAGAGATAGGTAGAGAGAGAGAGTGGGACAGAGAGGCATAGAGAGCGATAGAGAGAGAGATAGAGGGATAAAGAGAGGGATAGAGATAGAGAGGGACAGAGAAAAAGGGATAGAGAGGGATAATGGAGAGAGATAGAGAGAGAAAGAGCTAGAGCTAGAGTGATAGAGATGGAGATAGAGATATAGAGACGGAAAGAGATAGAGAAGGATAGATAGAGATAGAAATAGAGAGAGAGATAGAGATAGAGAAGGATAGAAATAGAGAGGGATAGAGATAGTAGAGACGGATAGCGATAGAGCTAGAGATATAAATATAGAGAGATGGAGATGGAGGTAGAGATGGAGATATAGAGATGGAGATACAGAACTAGAGATAGAGACAGAAATAGAGATAGAGATAGGGGTTTTGTGATCCAGCTGAGATATAGACACCTAGTGATGGTTAGTAACAGATTGACATCGAACTAGATGTCGAGATACAAATAACTATACAGATCGGACAAAGGGATAAAGTTACCGATAAAGACGGGCGCGGCGATAAGAAGAGAGATAGAAATTGACCTAGACAGTGTAACGGAGATGGGGGTGGAGGCAGGGATGGAGATATAGATAGCAATAAATGAAGAGATAGAGATTAATACGGAGGTGGAGAGAGAAAGGGATATAGTTGGAGATGGAAAAGAGATATATACAGAACAGATAAAGATGGGGCAGAGTTCGACATAGAGACAGGAAGAGATATAAAGGTATATACATAGAGAATAGAGAGATGGGGAAATGTAGAGATAGGGATAGAGGTAAAGCTAGGCAAAGAGACGGCGATATGGAGAGACATGGAGATAGAAGTAGTGATAGCGTAAGAGAAATAGATGCATAGAGACATAGATATAGAGGTACAGATCACGGGTTTGTCTCAGAGACATTGAGATAGAGGTGGATAGGCAGAGAGGAGAAAGAGCGATGGAGACAGAGAGAAAGTGGTGTATATTGATATAGGGGTGGTAAAGATGGAGATAGATAGATAGATAGATAGATAGATAGATAGATAGATAGATAGATAGATAGATAGATAGATAGATAGATAGATAGATAGATAGATAGATAGATAGATAGATAGATAGATAGATAGATAGAGATGGATAGATAGATGAAGAGATAGATAGAGAGATAGATAGATAGATAGATAGATAGATAGATAGATAGATAGATAGATAGATAGATAGATAGATAGATAGATAGATAGATAGATAGAGGGGGGGAGTTAGATAGATAGATAGATAGATAGATAGATAGATAGATAGATAGATAGATAGATAGATAGATAGATAGATAGATAGATAGATAGATAGATAGAGAGAGAGAGAGATAGATAGATAGATAGATAGATAGATAGATAGATAGATAGATAGATAGATAGATAGATAGATAGATAGATAGATAGATAGATAGATAGATAGATAGATATAGCGAGAGATGGTTTGGAAATAAAGGATGATTGAGAGAGGTACAGAGATAGAGATAGGGATGCTGAGGGATAGATAGTCGACCCTGGTGATGTTTAATAACCGATTGAGGTAGAGGTATTTAGGCAGAGAAAGAGATATAAAGATGGACAGAGACATCGTTGCATATAAGGACAGATAGAAATAAAGTTAAATATAGAGACAGAGAGCAGAGTGAGAGAGAAAGGGAGATTGATATGGACACAGGGATGGACAGAGGAAGATAGAGATGGAGATTGACGTGAAGGTCTAGACAGAGATAGAGACGGATAGAGAAATGGAAATAGTCGGAGAGGGGAGGGGAGAGAAACAAATGAAGAGACAGAGAGAGAAGGAATTAAGCAACGAGAGACATATAAACAGATGGGGATACAGATATTGAGACAGTGATAGGTCGTGAGATAGAGAGAGAAAGAGAGATGGATAGAGAACGGGGTAAAGTTGAAATATAGATAACCCTGATGATATTCAATAACATATTGAGACAGAGTAGACATTTAGATTAAAATCGATCAACAGATGGGATAGAGATCGATAGAGATGGAGATGGAGAGACGAAGATATAAAGATAGAGATATAGGGATAGAGATAGGGTTACAGGTAGAGATAGACGGAGATAGGGATAGTTAGAGATAGAGATAGAGAGAGATACGGACAGAGATAGAGATCGATCTAGACAGAGGTGGAGAGAAGGAGGAATACAGATAGATTTCGAAAATAGGTATGGAAGCCTACTGATGGTCAATAAGAGACTGAGATTGAGGTAGATATGCAGAAAGAAATAGATAGAGATGGTACAGGGAGGTAACTGTACAGATAAGGGCAGACGGGGAGATCGAGGTAGAGAGAGTGAGATAGACGCGGGGATCGAGACAGGAATCGACAGAGAAAGAGATCGGGAAGGAGGTGAGATGGAAATAGAGGGCGATATGGAGGTCAACACAAGGTGGAGGCGGATGCAGAGAAAAGTAGATATTCGAATACAGACAGAGATAGAAGCAGAAGCAGGGACAGAGATAGACAACGAGTTAATGAACGAGAGAGAGAAAGAGAGATGCATAAATAGAGATGAACAGAGATGGGTTTAGCCAATGAAAACGATATAGAGATGGAGGTGGAAGAGATATAGATAACGATAGAAATAAGGATAGTGATACAGGAGGGGATACAGGGAAAGAAATGTTTGGAGATAGAGAGGGATACATATAGAGATAGATAGATAGATAGATAGATAGATAGATAGATAGATAGATAGATAGATAGATAGATAGATAGATAGATAGATAGATAGATAGATAGATAGATAGATAGATAGATAGATAGATAGATAGATAGAGAAAGAGGTAGAGTCGAGAGAAGTAGAAACAGAGATGACGAGATTGAGGTAAAGGTATATACTAATATAGAAATAGACCTAGACAATGAGACAGAGACGGAGATGGAGGTAGAGGTGGCGACTGAGACAGAGATCGGGATAGAGCTAGAGTCAGAGACAGAGATATGGATAGGAATTGAGGTAGAGCTAGGGATAGATATGGAGACAGATGGACCTGGTGATAGAGGAAGACATCGAGTTCACATATAGATCCATAACCCTCGTGATGGTCAATAGAAGATTGAGATAGAGGTAGATATGCAGCTAGGAAGTGATGTACAGGAGGGCCAGCGACAGAGCTACACGTAAGGTCAGACAGGGAGATAGAGATAGGACACAAACCCAGAGATAGGGATAGACATACGGACAGTATTAGAGAGAGATAGAGATGGATAGAAAGGGACGCAGAGATGGAGAGAGAAAGATGGAAGGAGATAGAGATGGATATTGACAGGAATGGGCGAGGCGGTGATAGAGACGGACGAAGGGAAATGCAGATAGTCGGATTGGAAAAGGGGTGGAAATAGGCAAGGACAAAGATTTAGAGAACGATAGGGATGGAAGCGCAAATGGAGATCGAGATAAGTCTGTAGAGGGAGATAAAAATTGACCAAGACAATGAGATAGAGGTGGAGGCAGAGATTGAGATAGCGGTTGCGATCGAAATAAATCGAGATATAGATGGAGAGAGAGATAAAGAAAGAGACCGACGGAGACAGGTACAGAGACGGAGATAGAGAGTGGGATATACATGGGAAAAGTGAAAGAGATACAGACATAGATTGGAATAGATACAGGGACAGAGGTTAAGACACAGATCGGGAGAGTTATCAAACAGAGACAGAGAGAGGTGGAGATAGGGATAGAGATGGAGGTGGAGATATAGAGATAGGGATAGAGAGAGAGAGAAGAGATGGAGACTGATATAGACAGAGGGAAATGGTGATATTCAGTTAGAGATATAGCCATTGAACGCCGGTGATCGTCAATAAGATTTAGAATTACATATGGAGATTGGAATAGATTTTCAGATGGGTCAGACATACAGATACAGATATGGTCAGACAGGGAGATGGAGATAGAGATAGATATGGAGATAGAGATAGAGATGGATAGAGATAGAGATAGAGATAGAGAGATAGAGATGGAGGGAGATAGAGATTAAGATAGATTGGGATAGAGATAGAGAAGGAGATGGAGGTAGAGATCGAGATGGAGATCGAGATGTTGGAGATATATAGGGACAGAGAGAGAGAGAAGAGATGGAGACAGATAGACAGAGGGAGATGGAGTTAGACAGAGAGATAGGGGTAGAGATAGATGGAGATGGATTTAGAGATAGATAAATAGACGGATAGATAGATACGGATATAAAGAAGGAGATGCAAGAGAGAGATAGCGATAGAGATGGAGATGGAGATACAGACAGAGAGAGAGATAGAGAGAGGTAGGGATAGAGATAGAGATACAGATGGAGAGATAGTGACAGAGACCGATAGGGATAGAGATGGAGAAACAGATAGAGAGATAGAAACAGAGACAGAGATAAGGATAGAGATAGAGATGGAGATACAGACAAGGAGATGGAGACAGAGACAGAGATAGGGATAAAGAGAGATGGAGATACAGATAGAGAGATAGAGACACACAGCCAGAGATAGGGCTAGAGATAGAGGGAGATACAGATAGAGAGATAGAGAGAGACAGAGACAGAGATAGGGATAGAGATAGAGATGGAGATACAGACGTAGAGATAGAGACACAGAGATAGGGCCGGATAGCGATAGAGATACAGACCAGGAGATAGAGACAGAGACAGAGATAGGGATAGAGAGTGATAGAGATACAGATAGAGAGATAGAGATAGAGACAGAGACAGAGATAGGGATAGAGATAGAGATGGAGATACAGACAGAGAGAGATAGAGATAGAGACATAGAGATAGGGATAGAGATAGAGATGGAGATACATATAGAGAGAAAGAGACACAGAGATAGGGCCGGAGAGCGATAGAGATACAGACCAAGAGATAGAGACCACAGAGATAGGGATAGAAAGAGATAGAGATACAGATAGAGAGATAGAGACAGAGAGATAAGGATAGAGATAGAGATGGAGATACAGATGGAGAGATAGAGGCAGAGAGATAGGGATAGAGATAGAGATGATAGATAGAGAGAGATAGAGATAAAGACAGAGAGATAGGGATAGAGATAGAGATGGAGATACAGATAGATAGACAGAGAGAGACAGAGATAGGGATAGAGATAGAGATGGAGATACAGACAGAGAGAGATAGAGATAGAGACAGAGACAGAGACAGAGACAGAGAGATAGGGATAGAGATAGAGATGGAGATACAAATAGAGAGATAGAGACACATAGATAGGGCCGGAGAGCGATAGCGATACAGACCAGGAGATAGAGAAAGTGACAGAGATAGGGATAGAGAGAGATAGAGATACAGATAGAGAGATAGAGACATAGGGATAGAGATAGAGATGGAGATACAGCTAGAGAGATAGAGACAGAGAGAGATAGGGATAGAGATAGAGATGGAGATACAGATAGAGAGATAGAGACAGAGCCAGATAGGTATAGAGATAGAGGGAGATAGATAGATAGAGAGAGAGAGAGAGAGAGAGAGAGAGAGAGAGAGAGAGAGAGAGAGAGAGAGAGAGAGAGAGAGAGAGAGAGAGAGAGAGAGAGAGCCTATCTCAGGGCTAGAGACAATGGAAATGGAGATAGTGAGAGAACTTGAGATAGAGATAGAGAATGAGATGGATAGGGATAGATAGAGATGGGCATGGAGATAGGGACAGGGATAGAGTTAGAGATGTGGAAGGGATAGAAATAGGGATAGAGACAGAGATGCAGATGGAGATAGAGACGGATAGAGAGATGGAGATAGAGATGGAAATAGCTATAGAGATAAGGATAGAGAGAGAGTGAGGTGGGTATCGAGATAGAGTGATGGAAATAGATAAAGATAGAGAGACATAAATAGAGATAAGGATAGAGATAGAGATGGGGCCAGATAAAAGGTGGGTATCGAGATAGAGAGTGATGGAAATAGATAAAGATAGAGAGACATAAATAGAGATAAGGATAGAGATAGAGATGGGGCCAGATAAAAGGTGGGTATCGAGATAGAGAGTGATGGAAATAGATAAAGATAGAGACATAAATAGAGATAAGGATAGAGATAGAGATGGGGCCAGATAAAAGGTGGGTATCGAGATAGAGAGTGATGGAAATAGATAAAGATAGAGAGACATAAATAGAGATAAGGATAGAGATAGAGATGGGGCCAGATAAAAGAGACCGTGATAGGAATAGATAGAGACAGAGAAAATGATAAGGATAGAGTTGGAAACCAGATACCTATAGCCAGTGACTTTCAGTAAGTGACTGAGAGGTAAATGTGCAGACTGAAATACGAATCGGTGAGATGATAGAAGTACCGAGAAGGACGGACAGCGAGATAGAGGTAGAGATAGGGAGAGAGATTGAGATAGACGCAGAGATACAGACAGAAATACATTGTAAAGAAGACAGCGAAAGAGATAGGATAGACATGGAAATGGGGACAGACATTTGAGATTTCGAGGTAGAACCCTGGTGATGGTCAAAAAGACATTGAAATATGTATACATGCGGGACAGCGCTAAATGTACAGATAAAGACAGACGAGGAGACAGAGATAAAAAGAGAGGGAAAGACCCAGAGATGGAGACATATATAGGAAGAGATAGGAAAGATAAGATCGAGATTGCGATTGTTATGGGAGGTTGAGACAAAGATCGAGACGGATGCAGAAAAATTGAGATATGCGAATAGGGACGGAGAGAGAAACAGGGGCATTGACAGAGATAGAGAAAGAGTTAGAGAACGGGAGAGATAGAAACCATTGACAAACAAAGACTGGGGTGGATATAGAGACGGCGATAGAAATGAACCTGGACAGTGAGACAGAGACAGAGATGGAGGTCAACGAAGATATATAGAGAGGAAGATATATATATTTCATGGAAGAGATATAAATGAAACAGAGGTAAGGAGATTGAAGTACAGCTAGGTATAGAAATGGAGAAAAACTTACAAACAGAGAGAGAGGGATGGGGATAGAGATAGCCGTAATGAGAGAGTTGAAAAGAAGATATCTAGTCCTGGTGACGTTCAGTAAGAGTTTGAGATGGAGGTGAAGGTGCAGATTGAAATAGATATACAGATCTTCAGAGACAGAACTACAGATAAGGGCACAGTAAGAAAGAGGGAGAGATATTGAGATCGATGCAGAGATGCAGAAATGCATTGTAAAACAGATAGCGAAGGAGATAAGATAGACATGGAGATGGGGACAGATATAGAGAAACAGTTGAGATTTTGAGGTAGAATGATGTTGATGGTCAGAAAGACACTGAGAGCGCGCTAGATGTTCAGATAGAAATAGATATACAGGTGAGACAGAGATCAAGGTGGAGGCAATGACAAAGGGGAGAGAGAGGGAGGGGAGATAGATATTTAGAGAGACGCAAACAGAAATAGATAGAGAAAGAGATAGAGAAGGGGATAAGATGCAGAAAGATTAATATAGATTTCATGACATAGATGGAGACGGATACAAAAAAATTAAAATGTTGGGATGGAGACGGAGAGAGAAACTGTGACAGGTACAAAGATATGAAAGACTTGTGGAAGGAGGGAGATAGAAACAGAGATTGGAGTACAGAGATTGAGACATCATCAGATGGGGGGGAGACCTAGACAAAGAGACAGAGATGGAGTCAGAGATACAGATCGAGACAGCGATAGACATAGAGATATGAATCGATATAGAGAGAGAAATAGTGCAAGAGGTAGGGTTGAAATACAGATCTAGAACCCTGATGATGGTCAATAACAGATTGAGATAGATGTAGATATGTAGATTGACATAGATGGATAGTTAGGACAGAGATAGACATACAGATAAGGCCATACAGGAAGATAGAGTTTGAGATAGACATAGGGATACAGGAAGAGACAGAGAGAGATAGAGAGATAGGGATGGACATAGAGATATAGAGATCGAGATAGAGACAGACAGGTAGATAGAGATAAGGATTGGAGTACAGATAGAAATAGCGATAGCTACGTAGATTGAGAAAGCGAATAGATAGACAGAGAGATGCTGATAGAGCTAGACAGAAATAGAGCTACAGATAAGATGAGAGAGGGAGATAGAGAGAGAGATTGAGATAGACGCAAATATGGAGCCATAAATAGATCCAGAAGAAGATAGGGAAGGAAATACAGATGCAGAATGATATAGAGCTCGAGACAGAGATAAAGACGGATACAGAGAAATGGAGAAGTTCGGGCAGAGACAGATATAGAAACAGAGGCAGGTATAAATTGGGACACTAAAGGCATAGAAATGGAGATACAGACCGAGACAGAGATAGATACAGAGATGGACCAAGGCAATGAGACAGAGATAGAGGCAGAGGTAGAGATGAACAGACATAGCTGGAGATAGAGCTGAAGAAAGAGAATGAGATAGAGATAGATGCAGAGGTAGAGATAGATACAAGGACATAACTGGAGATTGACAGAAATAGAGACCGAGATTGAGACTGATATAGAGGTCGAGATACAGATGGACAGGGATATTGAGGCAGAGAGAGAAAGAGATGAGGTATGGAGATCGGGTTGAGATATAGATACAGAACGGTTGTGAATAAGACATTGTGGTAGAGGGAGATATGTATATTGAAAGGGATATACAGGTGCGATAGCGATAGAGGAACGGATAAGGCCGGACCTATAGAAATAGAGACAGAGATAGACTACGGGACAGAGGTCAAGATAGAGAGCGAAAGAGACAGAAACACAGAGAGATGGAGAGGCAGATAGACAGGAAATTAATAAAATTGAGAGACAGAGACAGAGATCGGCATGGAGCTGAGATATAGATATTTAGCCCCAGGGATGGTCAATAAGGGATTGAGAGAGGTAGATGTGATCTTAGAAACAGATTATAGATCGATAGAGATAGAAGTGCAAATAAGGAACAAACGGCGAGATAAAGATAGAGGTGGGGATACATATAGATAAAGGGGGCATAGAAATTGATATGGATGCAAGAAGGGAAACAGATAGATAGAGAAAGACCCAGCGCAGGAGATCAGACAGATGGCGATTGATGTGGAGGTCGAGACAGAGGTTGAGAAGGATACGGAGAAATGGAGATATTTGAATGGAGGCGGAGAGACAAACAAAAGGGCAGGGACAGAGATTGAGGAAGGGTGAAGGAACCATGGAGATAGGAGAAGAGACGGATAAACAGAGACTGAGATAGGGACAGAGACGGAGATAGAAATAGACCTGGACAACGAGACAGAGAAACAGATGGAGGCAGAGGAAGAGACAGAGATAGAACTAAAGGAAGAGACCTGTGAGGGAATACCGGTAAGGAAAGAAATTGAGGGAAATATGGAGATAAAGAAAGGGATAGAGATACAGACAGATAGATATGGAGATAGGGATAGATATAGCGGTAGAGATAAAGAGAGGGATAATGATAGAGAAATGGATATAGAGAGACAGAGAAAGGGGCTGTTGAGATACAGACACCGAGTGATGGCCAATAAGAGATTCAGATTGAGGTGGATGTGCAGATACAAATAGCTATAGAGATATAGCGATAGGACAGAGAGATAAAGTTACAGATAAGGAGAGGCGAATGATAGATCTCGAGATAAACATACAGAGGATGGAGGTCGAGATACGGATAGGGAGACATAGACAGGTGGAAATCGAGAAAGAGGGAGGGGGACAGGAAAGAGTTGTAGATATCTCGCCCTGGTGATATTCAGTAAGAGATGCCGATATAGAACACTGGTGGTGGTCAATAAGATATTGAGATAGAGTTAGATCTGCAGATTGAAGTAAATATATTGAGATGGTGCAGCGAGACAGCGAGGGAGGAGGAGCTAGAGATGGAGATATAGACAGAGATAGAGAGGTAGAGATGGACAATGGGATATAGATAGAGATGGATATATAGATACAGAAAGAGAAAGGAGATAGAGAGAGTTATAGATAGAGATCGGCAAATATAGCGCAACAGATAAGAAGAGACGGAGAGAGAGACAGAGAGAGTTCTTGAGGGAAATGCAGAGGTGCAAACTGAAGCAGATGGAGAAAGAAATAGGGAAAGAGAGAAGACAGAAATGGAGATTGGTATGGAAGTTCAGAGACAGAGACGGACACAGAGATATCCGGATTGAGACAGAGATAGAAACAGAAGCGGGGAAAGAGAGAGATAAAGAGATGGAAACACAAATGGAGAAACAAAGACTGAGATAGAGATGGAGATGGAGATTCAAATAGACCTAGACTGAGACAGAGAGAGAGATACAGATAGAGATAGATGTAGAGATAGAAATTAAGAGATAATTAGGGATGGAGGCGAAGTGATTAAGACAGATACATATACGCAGATGGAGATAGAGGAAGGGATATGTATAGAGATATAGGAAGGGATAGACACAGTCAGAAATAGAGGTAGTGGTAGAGGCCGAGGGAGAGATAGGGATAACTTTAAAGGTAATGATAGAGGGAGAGATAGAGAAAGAGATAGAGATAGACCTGAGAGATATAGATATGAAACGCCTGTGGTTGTCAACAAGCTATTGAGATAGAGGTAAATATGCACATTAAATAGATGTACAGATGGGACAGAGATGGAGGTACAGATAAGGCCAGACAGGGAGATAGAGCTAGAGGTATAGATTGAGATAGAGGTGCAGAAAAAGATGGAGAGAGAGAGAGAGATGGTAGAGAGAGAGAGATAGAGATACAGATAGAGATAGAGCTATAGAGATGGAGATAGAGATGGAGATAGAGATATAGAGATAGAGATAGAGAGATGGAGATAGCGATAGAGATAGAGATAGAGATGGAGATAGCGATAGAGATAGAAATGGATATAGAGATAGTTGAGTTATAGACAGTAATAGAGATAGAATAGATAGATAGATAGATAGATAGATAGATAGATAGATAGATAGATAGATAGATAGATAGATAGATAGATAGATAGATAGATAGATAGATAGACAGACAGACAGACATGGATATGTAGATAGATAGATAGATAGATAGATAGATAGATAGATAGATAGATAGATAGATAGATAGATAGATAAACAGACATAGATAGATAGATAGATAGATAGATAGATAGATAGATAGATAGATAGATAGATAGATAGATAGATAGATAGATAGATAGATAGATAGATAGATATGTTGATCGAGATAGAGAAAGGGCTAACCACAACTACTGACGGAGAGATAGGGACAGAGAGAGAGGTGGTGCGGAGATACAGGCAGGAATACACAGAAAAACAGAGAGGGAAGAATGTAAGATAGAAATGCTGATTGATATGGGTGATGAGACAGAGATCGGGCGATAGAGAGATGTGGAAATATTCGGACAGCGACAGAGAGAAACAGAGGCAGGGACAATGGTAGAGAAAGAGTTAGTGAAGGAGCTAGAAACCGAGATGAAGATTCAGAGATTGTGTTAGAGATATTGAAATCAACCTAAACTATGATTCAGTGATAGAGGTGGAGGTGGAGACAGAGACAGAAATAAAGAAAGAGATTCAGGAGAGGATACAGATAAATTGAGATAGAGAGCGATATAAAGATAGAGAAGGAGATTTAGATGGAGATATTGAAATAAAGATAGAGGTAGAGACAGAGATGGAGATAGAGCTGGAGATAGGGATAGAGATGAAGATAGAGAGAGAGAGAGATGGACATAAAGATAGAGATAGGGATGGAGATATAGAGATAGAGATGGAGATAGAGATAGAGCTGGAGAGAGATACAGCCGGAGATAGAGATAGTGATGGAGATATAGAGATAGGGATATGGAGATAGAGATAGAGGTGGGGATAGGGATAGAGATGGAGATAGAGATAGGGATACAGATAGAGAGAGATGGAAATGGATATCGACATAGTGAAAGCGATAGAGATAAAGAATGAGATGGAAACGGCATATAAATATAGACCCCTGGTGGTGGTCAATAAGAGACAGAGTAGAGGTAGATCTGCAGATTGAAATAGATATACCGATAAGTCAGACAGATATAGAGATAGAGAGAGGGGGTGAGATATAGATAGAAATGTAGACAGGGATTGAGATAAAGGTGGAGACATGGGTAGAGATAGAGGTAGAGAGAGCTAGGAATTGTTGAGATTCAGATATAGAAACTTAGTAATGGTGTACAAGAGATTGACATAAGAGAGTTAGATTTGCAGCGAGAAATAGATAGATGGGAGAGAGGGATAGGTACAGATAAAGACAGACGTGAAGATAGTGATAGGGATAGGGAGATATAGGGATAGACAGAGATAGAGATTCATATTGAGATAAGAGTAGATATAGAGACAAAGAAAAGGATATTGACATAGATTGCGGACGAGATTGCGATACAAATGCAGATAAATATTGTTACAGAGAAGCAAAGAAATGTAAAAAAAACATATTTATAAAGAGAGAGAGACAAAATACGAGGAAAGAGAGATGGGGAAATAGAAACGGAGCTCAGGATAGAGATGGGGGTACAGATAAAGATAAAGGTGGAGACCAGATAAGAAAAGTGATAGAGGTCGAGGTAGAAATAGAGAACCTTAAGAGATGGTCAATAAGAAATCGATATATAGAAAAAGACAAATCAATAAGAGAGATAGACATACAGATAAATAGACAAAGGATCAGAGATACAGTTAGAGAGAGATAGATGTGAGTAAAGAGATTGAGATAGAGATATAAAAAAGGTAGAGATACGGGCAGAGATAGATACAGACATAGAGACAGAAATAGAAATGGAGATCTAGATCAAGAGAGCAAAAGAGATAGAAATGCAGCGAGTAAGAGACATGGCGAGATATAAATCCATCCAGGTAAACACAGAGATAGAGACCGAGCGACAGAAACCGAGAGACAGACACGTAGATAAATATTTATAGTTAGAGATAGAAATAGAGAACGACATAGACATCGAGACGAAGTTATAAACCGCGACAGAGACAGAGATCGAGAAAGAAATACGGGCAGAGGTACGGATAGAGATGGGCACACAGAGAGTGAC
>NC_067444.1:2769278-2854278 GCF_009764475.1 Pristis pectinata | reverse complement strand
AGATAGATAGATAGATAGATAGATAGATAGATAGATAGATAGATAGATAGATAGATAGATGAATAAATAGATGGATGGATGGATGGATGGATGGATGGATGGATGGATGGATGGATGGATGGATGGATGGATGGATGGAGAGAGAGGGAGAAGGGAGGAGGAAGAGAGATAAAAAGACAGAAGAAGTCAGGAATAAGATAAGTCACGCAGAAATAGCGATAGAGATCGAGATAGAGAACAGAGGAAAACAGGAAAGAGATAGAGAAAGATTCTGATTAAGAAAACGACAGAGACAGACATGGAGATAAAGATAAAGCTAGAGATAGGGATAGAGATGGAGGGGTAGAGGGAGATGAGGTAGAGTTGGAGAAAGAGTAATGGAGATAGAGACTGATATAGAGACAAGAGATAGAGAAAGATGCAGACAGATAGAGATAGAGATAGAAACAAGGGTAGAGATAGAGATAAAGACAGAGATAAAGTGAGAGAAGTGACAGAGAGAGATAGAGATAGTGTTAGAAATAGAGATGGACATGCTGACACAAAGAGTAGGGATAGTGTCCGGAGGCAGAGTCAGCTTGGTGTTGACATTGAGGAAGAGAAAAAGACAAGAGGCAAAGTCCAAGATAAAGACAGGGGTAAAAATGATAGAAATGGAAGCCGAGGTGGGGATATAGAAATGGAGATAAACCAGGGATTGAGATACAGATAAAGATAGGGAAATTTAGAAATGGACCGCGATCGTGATAGGGAAAGAGAGAAAGAGAGATAGACACGGGGATATGGGGACAGACAGAAAGGGATGGAAATGGAGACCGCGATAGAAATAAAGAACAGAGTTTAGAAGGAAATCTGTGTACATACAGAGATATACAGCGATAGACTGAGAGACGGAGGTCGAAACAGGAAGAGGTAGAGACTGAGAGAGAGACAGGAAGAGCGACAGAGTAAGAGAGATTGGAATATAAGTTGGGGATAAAGACATAGGATGTGATCGAGGTAGCGATAAAGACAGAGAAAGAGATGCAGTTAAAATAGCGGTGGAGATTAAGGAAGAGATACACGGGGGCCAGATAATGACAGAGGTAGAGACATACAGGTAGACGCGGATATAGACGAAGAGGTAGATGGAGATAAATAGATAATAGAGGGAAGGAGATGCGACAGAGATGGGTGGATATGGATATAGACATAGAGACAGAGATGGAGACAGGGATGGAGAGAGAGAGAGAGAGAGAGAGAGAGAGAGAGAGAGAGAGAGAGATAGAGGTAGAGTTAGAGACAGGTACCGTGGGAGATACATATTGTGATAGAGGCATAGCTAAAGATGATGAAAGCGATAGAGGTAGAAATAGAGAGTGGGAACCAGTAATTAAGAGGGAGGTGGAGACGGAGATAGAAATGAACATAGTCAAGGAAGCAGAGATGGAGACAGCAGTAGAGCTAGAGATGAGATCGGGATATAGACAGGGACAGAGAGAGAGAGAATTGGAGATGGAGATAGAAAGAGATAGTTAGATATTGAGATAAAGATGAGATGGAGATACCGATAGGCTAGAACCCAAGCGATGGCCCATAAGAAACACAGATGTAGATAGATATGGAGATATAAATAGGTGAACAAGTGAGACATAGACTGAGATACAGACAAATAGACAGATAAACATGGATATCATGATAGAGATGATCAGAGACAGTGATAGAGATAGAAGTTGAAATTTGACATAGATTTAGAGAGAGAGAAAGATAGAGATGGGAATAGAGATAGCGGTGGGGATCCCGACAGAGGCAGAGAGTGATAAACAGAGACAGACATAGAGATGGTGACAGTGATAGTAACAGAGACACTTGGATAGAGAAACAGATAGACATACGGATAAAGAGAGAGAATAAGAGAGAGATAGAATTACAAATGAAAGTCTAGATTAGGAAGGTGATAAAGGTCGAGAGATTCGCAGATATAGGAAGAAATGGGGAGGAGATAAACCCATGTAGAGAGAGAGAGAGAGAGAGAGAGAGAGAGAGAGAGAGAGAGAGAGATTAATAGCCAGAGATAGAGAGAGAGATAGAAATAGAGAAAGAGACAGAATTGGAGTGTGACAGAGATAGATATGGAGACAGATATGGAGATGGAGATCGGTAAAGAGAGAGAAACATGCAGATGGTAAATACGAGAATGAGATAGGTTATCCAGACATAGAGGTGGCAAAAAGGATAGATATGGGGATAGAGACAGAGATATTGGGACAGAGACGGGGCTAGATGGAGATAGAGAGAGCTAAAAGCAACGATACAGGTGCAGGAAAAGCTTGAAAAAATAGGTATAGGAGGATACAGAGAGATAAAGGGAAAGATACGGAGATGGGGAAGGTACAAATAAAGATGGGCAGAGGGAGATAAGAAAGGAGATAGAGACAAATAGAGATAAGTAGAGATATAAATGAGAAAGAGATAAAGATAGAGAGATGGAGATAGGGGTTAAAATAGATTGACATTGAGAAGGAGTTACAAACCCAGAGACAGAGAGATAAGTGGAGGACACAGAGATAGGGACAAGCAGATTGATGTGGTGATGGAGGGACAGAGAGCTATAAATGGAGATGGGATAGATGGAGATGAGACAGATCGACATATAGAACATAGAGATGGAGTATAAGGGAGTGAGATAGAAATGGAGACGCCTTTGGACAGACATAAGAATGAAGGTCGGCGTGGACTTAAACAGAGGTAGAGACAAAGATGGGGATAAGAGACAGAGAGGGAGAGAAAGAAATAGAAACATAAATAGACATGTGTTGGGAGAATGAGGTACACACAAACAGGCAGGGATAGGATTGCGAATCGAGAAAAAAGAAAGAAGGGAAAAGAAAGAGAAAGAAAGAAGGAAAGAAAGAAGGAAGGAAGGAGGGAAGGAGGGAAGGAAGGAAGGAACCGAAAGGAAGGAAGGAAGGAAGGAAGGAAGGAAGGAAGGAGGGAAGGAGGGAAGGAAGGAAGCGAAAGGAAGGAAGGAAGGAGGGAAGGAAGGGAAAAAGAAGGAAGGAAGGAAGGAAGGAAGGAAGGAGGGAAGGAAGGAGGGAAGGAGGGAAGGAAGCAAGCGAAAGGAAGGAAGGAAGGAAGGAGGGAAGGAGGGAAGGAAGGAAGCGAAAGGAAGGAAGGAAGGAGGGAAGGAAGGGAAAAAGAAGGAAGGAAGGAAGAAGAAAGGAAGGAATGGAGGGAGGGAGGAAGGGAGAAGGAAGGAAGAACAAAGGAAGGGAGGGAGGGAGGGGGAAGGAAGGAAGAAGGAAGAAGGAAGGAAGTAAGGGAGGGAGGAAGGAAGGGAGAAGGAAGGAAGGGGAAAAAAGGAAGGAAGAAGGAAGGAAGGAAGGAAGGGAAGGAAGGGAAAGAAGGAAGAAGAAAGGAAGGAAGGGAGGGAGGAAGGAATGAAGGAAGGAGGGAAGGAGGGAAGGAAGGAAGGAAGCGAAAGGAAGGAAGGAAGGAAGGAGGGAGGGAAGGAAGGAAGGAAGGGAAAAAGAAGGAAGGAAGGAAGGAAGGAAGGAGGGAAGGGAGGGAAGGAAGGAAGGAAGGAAGGAAGGAAGGAAGGAAGAAGAAAGGAAGGAAAGGAGGGAGGGAGGTGGAAGGAAGGAAGAAGGAAGAAGGAAGGAAGTAAGGGAGGGAGGAAGGAAGGGAGAAGGAAGGAAGGAAAAAGAAGGAAGAAGGAAGGAAGGGAAAGGAAGGAAGGGAAAAAGAAGGAAGAAGAAAGGAAGGAAGTCAGGGAGGGAGGAAGGGAGAAGGAAGGAAGGAAGGAATGAAGGAGGGAAGGGAAAAAGAAGGAAGGAAGGAAGAAGAAAGGGAGGGAGGGAGGGAGGGAGGGGGAAGGAAGGAAGAAGGAAGGGAGGGAGGAAGGAAGGGAGAAGGAACGAAGGAAAAAGAAGGAAGGAAGAAGGAAGGAAGGGAAAGGAAGGAAGGAAGGAGGGAAGGAAGGAAGGGAAAAGGAAGGAAGAAGAAAGGAAGGAAGGGAGGGAGGGAGGAAGGGAGAAGGAAGAAGGAAGAAAAAAGTAGGAAGGAAGGAAAAAAGAAGGAAGAAGGAAGGAAGGGAGGAAGAAAGAGAAATAGAGGCGGATTTAGAGATAGAGATAAATTGAGACAGAGAGACACGTAGAGAGATTGATATGGAGATAGATCGGGAGATGGAAAAAGATAGACGTCAGACAAAACAGATACAGAGGAAAAGAGAGAGATGGAGAGACATAGGCATAGAAGTAGAGACAGGGATAGAGGTACAGTTCGAGATGTAGAGATAGAGAAAGTTAGAGAGCGAGAGAGTCGCACAGAGAGATATGGAATTACAGATATAGATAGAGTTAAAGCTGGAGATAGGGGTAAAGCTAGAGCTATGGACAGAGGAGATAGGGATAGAGATGGAGAGAAATAGAGAGCCATCAAAGTGAAGACATCTAGAAAAGGGGACAGAGATACCCACGAAAATACAGAGGTCGAGAGATAAACAGACACATAGACTTAAATATTAAGGTAGAGACGGTGATAGAGATAGAGGTGGAGAGATAAAGAAAGAGGTGGAGATGCTGATGGAGATAGACACTGTGATGTAGACAGAGAAAGGATAAATACAGAGGTAGAGATTGATTCAGAACTGAAGACAGAAAGGTGGAGACAGAGACATATCTGTCTCTATGTGTCTGACCAGTAGAGACAGACGAAGCAGTCCAGAGAGAATCGGAGACGGAGAGAGCAGCACAGAGAGAGATGTATACGTTGGAGCAGACATGTACGTATACAAATGGATTTAGAGGTCGAGATTGAATTGGAAACAGTGATAGAGATATAGAGATAAAGATAGAGATAGCGATAGAGATAGAGACAGATAGAGATGGAGATATAGACAGAAAGAGAAACAGAAATGCTAATGTAAAGGGAGATACTGGCACAGATCGATAGGGATAGAGATAGAGACAGGCAGAGAACGAAAAAATACAGACGAAGATACAAAGATACAGATAGAGGGAGGGAGGGAGGGAGAGATGTGGGGAGAGAGGGGGAATAAAAATCGCTTTATAGGCAGTGATAGGTAACAGACAGATTATGCTAAAGGAAACCAAAGATACAGACAGAGATAAAGATATTCGAATAGAGGTAGGGATGGAGATAGGAATAGACATATGGATAAGGGTACAGAGCGACAGATAAAGAGTTGAAAATCAGATATAGAGATGGACAGAGAAAGAGATGGGGTAAAGATAAAGACAGAGAGACAGATAGAGATACAGATTGTGATACAGATAGAGATATAGATATGGAGACAGAGATAGAGATCGAGGTGGAGATGGCGATAGAGATACAGACAGTAGAGATGATCGAGATAAGACAGAGGTAGAGATAACAGAGACAGAGACAAAGAGACGGAAACTGAAATAACGATGTACCGGGAGAGATACATACTGAGACACAGATAGGGATACGGGAAGATACCGAGATAATTTGATATATAAGGGCGGATAGAAAGACAGAGAAAGAGAGAGACAGAGAAAGGAGGGGAGAGAGAGGGTAGATAGAGAGTCAGGGATAGAGAGATATATTGTTATGAAGAAAGCGATAGAGACAGACATAGAAGTAGAGATGGAGATGGACACAGAAACGGGTGGAGAGAAAGACAGAGAGAAAGCTGTTTAGACAGAGATAGAGATAGATTTAGTGACAGGTATGGAGAGATACAGAGATAGAGAGAGAGAGGTAGAGATACAGGTACAGTAATCGATAGTGAAAGCGATAGAGATAGAGGTAGTTGTTCAGAGATGGCGATAAATCGACGAGAACTCAAATAGAGATGTACCGGGAGAGATACATAGATAGATAGATAGATAGATAGATAGATAGATAGATAGATAGATAGATAGATAGATAGATAGATAGATAGATAGACAGACAGACAGACAGACAGACAGACAGACAGACAGACAGACAGACAGACAGACAGACAGACAGACAGATAGATAGATAGATAGATAGAGAGAGAGAGAGAGAGAGAGAGAGAGAGAGAGAGAGAGAGAGAGAGATACAGGAAGATACCGAAACAATGTGATAAGATAGAGAGAGAGAGAGAGAGAGAGAGAGAGAATATACAGGAAGATACCGAAACAATGTGATATGATAGATAAAAAGACAGAGAGAGAGAGAGAGAGAGAGAGAGAGAGGGAGATGGGGGTAGATAGACATATAGTCGGGTAGATGGAGATATATTGTAATCAAGAAAGCAATAAGACAGACATACAAAGATGGAGCTGGAGGTACAGATGGAGACAGATAAAGGCCTGGATAAAGATATAAAGGTGGAATGAGATGGGGAGAGAGACAGATAGAGAGAGCGAGAAAGGGAGAGAGAGACGGAGAGAGGAATAACGAGGGAGAGACCGGGGTAACAGTAGTTTTATAGAAGGAAATAGGGATAGAGGCATCAACGGTGACAGCGAAAACGATAGAGACAGACATAGAAATAGAGCTGGGCACAGAAACAAAGATTGTAGAGATAATAGTCTTATAAAGACGATAAGAGAGAGCGTAGAGATAGAGATGGAGATAGAGATGGAGATGGAACCGGAGATAGAGATAGAGATAGCAATGGCGAGGGATGGAGATAGAGAAAGCGATAGAGATGGAGACAGATAGACATGGAGATGGAGAGACAGAGATAGGAATGGAGATAGAGAGAGAGACATAAAAATTGAGATAGAGAGGGAGCGATAGAGATAGGGATGGAGAGAGACGATCAAGATAAAGATACAGAGGGATAATAGAGACAGAGATGGAGATAGAGCCATGTAGAGATAGAGAGGGAGATAGAGAGCCATAGAGGTAGAGATAGAGAGGGAGATAGAGAGACATAGAAAGACATAGAGATTAAGGAGAGAGAAAGATAGAGGTAGACATTGAGATCCAGATGAAGAAAGAGATGTAGAGCGATATACAGACAAGGATAATAGAGATATACACCTATAGAGATGGAGATCGAAATAGAGAGATAGGTGGAGACAGAGCTACAGATAGAGATGGAGATAGGGATAAGGATAGGGATAGGAAAGGGATATAGGGTTAAATAGATGGACAAAGCTATGAGAACAAATAGTGATGTACAGGGAGAGCTACATGCAGACAGAAACAGGGATGGAGATAGATACAGATATATCATGATACATAGCTAGATAGAAACAGAGAGAGGAGGAGCGAGGGAGAGGCAGATACACAACGAGTCAGGGATTGAGATAGATTTTGAAAGAGAAAGCGCTAGAGACAGAGATAGAAATCAAGGTTGAGATAGAGGGGAAAGAAACAGAGATCGAGATGACCTAGAGAGACACAGAGAGGGGGACATAGAGATGAAGAAAGAGACAGATACAGCGATGGAGTTAGACATTAAGAGAGATGGATACAGGGATGGTTAGAGATATAGGGAGATAGATCAAGCTGTAAAAAGAGGTAAAGGTCTACAGAGCGGTCGACATACACAGAGTCGGATATGTATCTAGATAGTGACTGAGATCTGGACAGGGATAGAGGTAGAGATAGACATGCAGATAGACAGAGCAAAGAAATAAGGAGGGATAGAGATTGGGGTGCAGGTAGAGATAGAGATGGGGATAGGGATATGGATGAAGCCATGGACACTCAAATAGAGAGGTACAGTGAGAGGGAGATAGAAATAGCGATAGAGATACAGATATAGTGATACAGAAAGAGATAGAGAGGGATGGAGATAGAGATAGAGATAGAAATGGAGATACATATAGATGTAGTGGTACAGAGATAGAGATAAATCGATGGAAACTCAATAGAGATGTACCAGGAGATACATATAGAAATGAACAGATAGAACAGAGGGAGTTTCCGGGATAATTAGATATGGGTAGATAGAAATGGGGAGAGAGAGAGAGAGAGAGAGAGAGAAGCAAAGGAGGAGAGAGAGGGGTAGGTAGACAGAGATTCAGGGAGAGAGAGCTATATTGTTATAAAGATAGTGATGGAGACGCACAGAAAGATAGAGCTGGAGGTACAGATGGAGACAGACATAAAGACAGGATAAAGATATAAAGGTAGAATGAGACACAGAGATAGAGAGAGCGAGAAAGAGAGAGAGAGAGAGGCCGAGAGAGGAATAGCGAGGGAGAGAGGGAGACAGAGTCGGGGATAAGAATAATTTTATAGACGGAGATAAGGACAGAGAGATCGATTTTGATAAGGAAATCGATAGAGACAGACGGAAATATGGAGATGGATGGACACAGAGACAGGTAGGGATAGAGTTTAAAGTGTTAAAATAGAGATAAAGATGTGATAGTGTCAGGAATGGGGACAGACAGAGAGTGATGGAGAGAGGGACAGATAGAGACACAGATACATATACAGATAGAGATATAGAGATAGCTATGGATATGGAGAGAGACAGAGATATAGAGATAGAGACAGATGCAGATAGGAAAGAGATATGGATATATTTCGAGATATAGATAGAGATGGAGAGAGAGATGGACAGAGATAGAGAAAGAGATGTTGAGAGACGATATGGAGATAGAGATAGAAATAGATATGGAGATGGAGATAGAGATGGACATGTGAGATAAGAGACAGAGATGGGGACATGGAGGTGAAGAAAGAGACAGGGAATGGAGACTTTGGATAGAGATGGAGTTTGAGGCAGGGATGAAAAGAGAGATGCATGCAGAGGTAGAGATGGTTAGGGGAGACGCAGGGCAGAGATAGAGACAGATAAAGCTGTAAAAAGAAGCAAATGTCTACAGAGCGGTCGACATGTACACAGACAGCGACTGAGATCTAGACAGAGAGAGAGACAGAGATAGAGAGAGACATACAGATAGACATAGAGATAGAGATAAAGAATAAAGTGATAGAGACTGAGGTGCAGGTAGAGATAGAGAGGGGGATAGTTAGCATGGAGATATAGATGAAGCCATAGAAACAAATAGAGACGTACAGTGAGAGAGGGATATATAAATAACGATAGGGATACAGATACAGATATAGTGAAACAGAAAGTGTTAGAGATAGAGATAGAGATGGAGATAGAGATATAGGGATACAGATAGAGATGGAGTTGTAGATATAAAACGACGGAAACTCAATAGAGATATACCTGGAGAGATGCATACAGACAGATAGCGATAGAGGAAGACACCGAGATAATTTGATATAAGGGACATAGAAAGAGAGAGAGAGGGAGAGAAAAGTAATGGAGGAGAGCGAGGAGGTAGATAGACAGGGAGTCAGAGAGATATATTGTTCTAAAGATAGCGATGGAGACAGACACAGAAAGATCGAGATAGAGATGGAGATACAGATGGAGACAGAGATAAACACGGGGATAAAGATATAAAGGTAGAATGAGGGAGACAGAGACAGAGATATAGAGAGTGAGAAATGGAGAGAGAGAGAGGCCGAGAGAGGAATAGCGAGGGAGAGAGGGAGACAGAGTCGGGGATAAGAATAATTTTATAAACGGAGATAAGGATAGAGAGATCGATTGTGATAAAGAAATCGATAGAGACGTAGAAATATAGAGAGAGATGTACAGAGACAGGTAGAGAGAGATAAAAGTGTTAAGATGGAGATGAAGTTGGTGATAGTGACAGGAATGGAGACAGACAGATGTAGAGATAGAGATGGAGATCGAGAGAGGCAGAGATAGAGAAAATATAGAGATAGATAGCGATAGACGGAGAGAGAGAAATCTATATCGATAGAGAGCGATATAGATTGAGATGGAGATATAGAGAGAGATACAAGGACAGAGAGAAAGAGATGGTGAGAGAGAAGATAGATATGGAGATGGAGATGAAATGAAGAGAGGGGTAGAGATTGAGGTGCTGGTAGAGATAGAGATGGGGATAGAGATAGTAGAGAGGTATAGGTGAAGCCATGTAAACTCAAATAAAGATGTACAGTGACAGACATACGAATAGAGATACAGATACAGATATTGTGATAGAGAAAGATGGAGAAAGGGATGATAGAGAGAGATAGGGATCACAAGATCACAAGATCACAAGATCACAAGACAAGGGAGCAGAAGCAGGCCATTCGGCCCATCGAGTCTGCTCCAAGGAAAAGGGAAACAGAAATGGGGTGGGAAACAAAAACTATTCTAATCCCATTTTCCAGCCTTATCCCCATATCCCTTGATACCCTGACTATTTAGATATCTGTCTATCTCCTCCTTGAACACCCCCACTGATCTGGCCTCCACTGCTGTGCGTGGCAAGGAGTTCCACAATTTCACCACCCTCTGGGTAAAGAAATTTCTCCTCATCTCTGTCTTGAAACTGTACCCTCTAATTCTAAGATTGTGCCCTCTGGTCCTGGACTCGCCCACCAAGGGAAACAGCCTAGCCATATCTACTCTATAGAGACATAGGGATAGAGATAGAGATGGAGATATATTGAGAAAGAGAGGTAGATAGAGAGAGATAAAGCGACTGAAACGCAATAGAGATACAGCAGGAGAGATGCATACAGACGGACAGATAGAGATAAGAGAAAGATACCGAGATAATTTGATATAAGGGACATAGAGAGCGGGAGAGAAAAGGAATGGAGGAGAGCGAGGGGGTAAATAGACAGGGAGTCTGGGTTAGAGAGATATATTGTTATAAAGATAACGATGGAGAGACACAGAAAGAGATGGAGATACATATGGAGACGGATAAAGACAGGAACAAAGATATAAAGGTAGAATGAGGGAGGCAGAGACAGATATAGAGAGAGCGAGAAAGGAGGAGAGAGAGAGGCCGAGAGAGGAATAGCGAGGGAGAGAGGGAGACAATCGTGGATAAGAATAATTTTATACCCGGAGATAAGGATAGTGAGATCCATGGTGATTAAAAAATGTCGATACAGACAGACATAGAAATATGGAGAGAGATGGACACAGAGACAGGTAGAGATAGAGATAGAGATGAAAGCGTTAAGACGGGGATAAAGATGGTGATAGTGAAAGGAATGGAGGCAGAGTTAGAGACAGCGACAGCTAGAGATACAAATACAGCTAGAGATATAGAGCTAGAGATGCAGATTAGATAGAGACAGAGATACAGACATAGATATAGAAACAGAGATAGAGATATTATATCCATAGCGATAGAAATATAGAGATAGAGATGGAGATATAGAGAGAGAGATACAGGGACAAAGAGAAAGCGATGGTGAGAGAGACGATAGATGTCGAGATGGAGATAGAGATCAAGATGGACATAGAGATGGAGATTGAGGGAGATAGAAAGAGAAATGGAGAGGTAGATAAAGATGGCGAAAGGATAGAAACAGAGTGCAGAGAGAGCTGGATTCAGACAGCGAAGGATGGGGACAGAGAGAGTAAGAGATGGAAATAGAAATACAGATGGAGGCAGAGTCAGTGACAGAGATACACATGGAGATGGACACAGTAAGGGAGTGTTGCAGAGAGCAACGGAGGCCGAGATAGCAAGATACAGAGACAGAGGCACAGAGACACAAAGATGGAGTGGGAGACAAGGAGACGGAGACAGGATGAGTTACAGACATGGATGTTTAGATATGCAAACAAGGAGAGAGATGGGGATAGATGCAGAGCTGGAAGGTAATAGCAGAGATAACCAGATAGAGGTGGAGAGAGGGGCAGGCATGTCGATGGGCATGGGGCAGAGAGAGGTAAAAAATCGACAGAAGATCAAATATAGATGTAGGGGAAGAGCTAGATCCAGATAGAGGTGGACAGGGATAGAGGTAGAGACAGAGATGTAGACAGAGAAAGCGGTAGCGATAGAGACCGAGATAGAAAGAGATAGAAACCGAGATGAGGGAGATAGTGATAGGAGAGACTGAACGAGAGGCAGAGATAGGGATAGAGATGGATATTAAGATTGAGACAGATTGAGATAGAGATACAAAGGAAGAGAGAGTTATAGAGATTATAGAGATAGATAGAGACAGAGCGTGAAAGAGAGAGGCAGGGAGAGGGAGACAGAGGTGTCTGGAGTCAGGAATGAGAACGGTTTTGCTGACAGATAGGGATTGAGGGATGGATTGTGATAAGGACAGTCATGGAAATTGAGAGACGGAGAGGGAGAGGGATACGTGGACTCAGGAATAAGAATAGTTTTATACACAGAGATATAGAGAGAGCGATAGAGTGTGCAAAGGAAAGCGATAGAGACACAGAAATAGAGGTGGAGACAGAGATAGAGACAGAAATAGAAGAGATAGAGATGGAGATAGGGATAGAGAGACAGAGACACAGAGAAGGAGACAGAGATATAGAGATAGAGAGGGAGATAGGGATAGAGAGAAAAAGGAGACCGAGATAGAGATAGGGATAGAGATAGAGATAGAGATAGAGGGAGATAGGGATAGAGAGAGAGAGAAACAGAAGGAGACCGAGATAGAGATAGAGGTGGAGATAGGGATAGAGAGAGAGAGAAACAGAGAAGGAGACCGAGATATAGAGATGGAGATAGAGATAGAGATAGAGATAGAGATAGAGATAGAGATGGAGATAGGGATAGAGAGAGAGAGAAACAGAGAAGGAGACCGAGATAGAGATAGAGATAGAGATGGAGATAAGGATAGAGAGAGAGAGAGACAGGAGACCGAGATAGAGATGGAGATAGGGATAGAGAGAGAGAAACAGAGAAGGAGACCGAGATAGAGATAGAGATGGAGATAGGGATAGATAGAGAGAGAAACAGAGAAGGAGACCGAGATAGAGATAGAGATGGAGATAGGGATAGAGAGAGAGAGAAACAGAGAAGGAGACCGAGATAGAGATAGAGATAGAGATAGAGATGGAGATAAGGATAGAGAGAGAAAGAGACAGGAGACCGAGATAGAGATGGAGATAGGGATAGAGAGAGAGAGAAACAGAGAAGGAGACCGAGATAGAGATAGAGATAGAGATGGAGATAAGAATAGAGAGAGAGAGAGACAGGAGACCGAGATAGAGATGGAGATAGGGATAGAGAGAGAGAAACAGAGAAGAAGACCGAGATAGAGATAGAGATGGAGATAGGGATAGAGAGAGAGAGAGAAACAGAGAAGGAGACCGAGATAGAGATAGAGATAGAGATAGAGCTAGAGATGATAGGGATAGAGAGAGAGAGAGAGAGAGAAGAGATAGATAGAGAGAGAGAGAGAGAGAGAGAGAGAGCCAGAGAGATGGAGATATAGATGGAAATGGGGATAAGGCTAGGGATAGGAATAGCGATAGAGAGGGATGGATAAAGCGATGCGAACTTAAATAGAGATGTACAGTCAGAGCTTCATACAGACAGAGACAGTGATAGAGATAGATACAGTACAGATATATAATAAAACAGAGCGAGAGAGGGGAGAGAGGGAAGGGCAGATGGACAAAGAGTCAGGGATAGAGATAGATTTTGACAAAGAAAGTGATAAGAGACAGAGAGAGATAAAGGTTGGGCTAGAGATGGGGGAAAATAGGGATAGAGATGGAGATGGGAGATAGAGACACGGGGAGAGGACACAGAAATGAAGAAAGAGACACATGCAGAAATAGAGATGATGGGTAGTGATGGGAGTTGGAGGTAGAGATAATTGGAGAGAGATGAAAAGAGAGCTGGATACAGGAATAATGGTTGGAGATAGAGGGAGACGCAGGGGAAAAGATAGAGACAGATAAAGCTGTTAAAAGATATAAATGTGTACAGAGCGGTCGACATGCACAGAGTCGGATATGTAAATAGATAGCAACTGAGATCAAGACAGAGAGAGAGAGATACAGACAGGGATAGAGACAGAAATAAGAAATAAAGAGAAGGACATAGATTGGGATGGTGATAGAGAGAGAAATGGCGATAGAGATAGAGGTACAGGTGAAGTCATGGAAACGCAAATCGAGATTACTGTGAGAGAGACAGAAGAAGCGATAGAGATAGACGTTCGGATACAGATAGTGATGGAGAAAGAGAAAGAGAGAAAGATAGCGATAGAGATAGAGGTAGAGGTAGAGGTAGAGATAAAGATAGAGGTAGAGGTAGAGATAGAGATAGAGATAGAGATAGAGATAGAGGTAGAGATAGAGATAGAGATAGAGTTAGAGGTAAGAGATAGAGATAGAGGTAGAGAGAGAGATAGAGATTAGAGGTAGAGATAGAGATAGAAATAGAGATAGATATAGAGGTAGAGATAGAGGTAGAGGTAGAGATAGAGATAGAGATATAGAGGTAGAGATAAGAGATAGAGTTAGAGATAGAGGTAGAGGTAGTGACAGAGCTAGAGATAGAGATAGAGGTGGAGATAGAGGTAGAGGTGGAGATAGAGATGGAGATAGAGATAGAGATAGAAATAGAGATAGAGAGAGATAGAGAGAGACAGAGATAGAGAGAGGTACAGATGAAGCCATGGAAACGCAAATCGAGATGTACTGTGAGAGAGACAGAAGAAGCGATAGAGATAGACGTTCGGATACAGACAGTGATGGAGAAAGAGAAAGAGAGAAAGATAGCGATAGAGATAGAGATAGAGATAGAGATAGAGATATAGAGGTAGAGGTAGAGATAGAGATATATAGAGGTAGAGATAGAGATAGAGATAGATAGAGGTAGAGATAGAGATAGAGATAGAGGTGGAGATAGAGATAGAGATGGAGAGAGATAGAGATAGTGGAGATAGAGGTAGAGGTGGAGGGAGATAGAGATAGAGGTAAAGATAGAGATGGATATAGAGATAGAGATAGAGATGGAGATATAGAGGTAGAGATAGAGATAGAGGTAGACGTAGAGATAGAGATAGAGATGGATATATAGAGGTAGAGATAGAGATAGAGGTAGAGGTAGAGATAGAGATGGAGATAGAGATAGAGGTGGAGATAGAGATAGAGATGGAGAGAGATAGAGATAGAGATAGAGGTGGAGATAGAGGTAGAGGTGGAGGGAGATAGAGATAGAGGTAAAGATAGAGATGGATATAGAGATAGAGATAGAGATGGAGATATAGAGGTAGAGATAGAGATAGAGGTAGACGTAGAGATAGAGATAGAGATGGAGATATAGAGGTAGAGATAGAGGTAGAGGTAGAGATAGAGATAGAGATGGAGATAGAGATATAGAGAATATAGAGGTAGAGATAGAGATGGAGATATAGATAGAGAGAGATGGAGATAGAGGTAGAGATAGAGATGGAAATAGAGATGGAGATAGAGATATAGAGAGAGATAGAGGTGGTAGAGATGGAGATAGATGTAGTTACAGATAGAGATGGAGATGGAGATAGGGAAAGAGATATGGAGTAGGGGAAAGATAGGGAAATGGAGATGGAGGTAGAGATAGAGAAGGAGATAGAGATAGAGACATAGGGATAGAGAAGGGACATCGGAACAGAAGTCGAGAGAGAGAAGGAGAAAGGGATAAAGAAGGAGAGAGGTAGAGATGGAGATGGAGATCGGAGTAGAGATGGAGATAGAGATGGGGATAAGGATCCGGATCGCGATAGGAAAGGGGATAGAGTTGGAGAGATGAATAAAGCGAGGGAACGAATAGAAATACACAGGGCCAGCTACATACAGGCAGAGACAGGGACAAAGATAGATATAAATCTCAATTGGTCCACAGATAGCGTGAGGAGTGGAGGAGAGAGGGAGAGGGAGATAGACAAAGTGTGGGGGAGAGGGGCAGATTTTGATAAAGCGATAGAGACACAGAGAGAAATAGACTTCGGAATAGAGATGGGAAAGGAAACAGAGAGAGATGGAGATGGGAGATAGAGACACAGAGAGGCGGACATAGAGATGAAGAAAGAGACAGATAGAGAGATGGAGACTTTGCATAGAGATGGAGTTCGAGGTAGAGATGAAAAGAGAGATGGATACAGGGATAAAGAGAGAGGGAGAGATAGAGCTAAGAAATAAAGAGTGGGATAGAGGTTGGGATGCTTGTAGAGATAGAGATGGGGGTAGGGTTGGTATAGAGATAGACATGAAGCCACGGAAACTCAAATAGAGACGTACAGTGAGAGAGAGATAGAAATAGCGATAGCGATACACATACAGATATAGTGATAGAGAAAGAGAGAGAGAGATATGGGGATAGAAGTGTTAAGATGGAGAGAAAGATGTGATAGTGTCAGGAATTGAGACAGACAGAGATAGTAATGGAGTGTGGGACAGATAGAGACACAGATACATGTACAGGTAGAGATAGATGGAGATTGAGATAGAGACAGAGATACAGATGGAGAAAGCGATAGAGATACAGAGAGAGATGAAGATCGAGACGGAGATATAGACAGAGATAGAGATGGGGATAGGGATAGAGAGATATGGATATGGATAGAGATGGAGAGACAGATGGAAATATACGGGGACAAATAAAGAGATGATGAGAGACGATATGGAGATGGAGATAGAAATAGATATGGAGATAGAGATAGAGATGGACATGAGAGGTAGAGACACGGAGGGGGACATGAAGGTGAAGAAAGAGACAGATCCAGATAGAGATGTCGGATAGAGATGGGGTTCGAGGTAGAGATGAAAGTAGAGATGGATACAGGGATGGTTAGAGATAGTGGTAGACGCAGGGACAAGGGTAGAGATGGATAAAGCTGTAAAAAGAGGTAAATGTCTGAAGAGCGTTCGACATACACGCAGTCGGATATGTACACAGATCGCCACTGAGATCTGGACCGAGAAAGAGACAGAGATACAGATAGACAGAGATGAAACAAAAAGAGGGATAGAGATTGGGATGCTCGAATAGATGGAGATGAGGATAGAGTTAGTAGCGAGATATAGATGAAGCCACGGAAACTCAAATAGAGATGTACAGTGAGAGAGACAGAGAGAAATAGCCACAGAGATACAGATATAGTGATAGAGAAAGAGATAAGAGAGGGATGGAGATAGAGATAGAAATAGAGGTAGCGGTATGGAGATAGGGATAGTTAGATAGAGATAGAGAGACGGAAACTCAAATAGAGATATAGTGAGAGAGAGAGAGAAATATCCATAGAGATACAGATATAGTGATAGAGAAAGTGATAGAGAGGGATGGAGATAGAGATAGAAATAGAGGTAGAGGTATGGAGATAGAGATAGATATAGAGATAGAGTGACAGAAACTCAAATAGAGATGTACAGAGAGAGAGATAGAAATAGCCATATAGATACAGATATAGTGATAGAGAAAGAGATAAAGATGCAGATCGAGCTGGAGATAGAAATAGAGGCAGAGGCATTGAGATAGAGATAGTTAGATACAGATAGTTAGATAGGGATGAAGATGGACATAGAGACAGAGATCGAAACAGAGCGACGGAAACTCAATAGAGATGTCCCAGGAGAGACACAGAAAGACGGACAGATAGAGATAGAGGAAGACACCAAGATAATTTGATATAAGGGCAGATAGAAAGAGAGAGAGGGGGAGAGAGAAGGAAAGAAGGAGAGAGAGAAAGTAGATCGACAGGAGTCTGGGATAGAGAGATATATTGTAACAAACAAAACGATGAAGACAGACACAGATAGAGATAGAGATGGAGGTACAGAAATAGAGAAAGAGATGGTGAGAGAGAGAAATAATATCGAGATGGAGAGAGAAATATATATGCAGATAGAGATATAGAGGGAGATGGAGATCGAGATAGCCATAGAGATAGGGCTAGAGATGGAGGTAGAAATGAAGATTGAGACAGACTGAACTAGAGATACAGAGAGAGACAGAGAACGAGATTGGTGTACAGAGATAGAGAGAGAGGGAGTGTGTGTGTGTTTGTGTGAGTGGGTGGGTGTGATAGAGAGAGGGAGAGAGAGAGGTCGAGGAGACGGAGAGAAAGTTACATGTAGAGGATAGAGATAACGATAGAGATGGAGGGAGGGAAAGGGATGGAATTAGAGAGAGATAGAGAGCTGGAGATAACGATGGAAGATGGAGATAGAGAGATAGAGGAGACATAGAGATAGAGAAGATCAACATCGATTGATGAAGGTGGAGATAGGAACAGAGATAGAGAGAGAGAAGGAGAAGGAGAAAGAGGTGGGGGGATATGGATATGAAAAGGGATAGCATTACAGAGCGACGAATTAAGGAATGTACAGGGAGAGCTACAGACAGACAGACAGGGATATATATAGATACAAATATAGATTGATACACAGATACAAAGAGGGAGAGGGGAGAGAGGGTGGGGAAGACAGACAAAGAGTCTGGGATAGAGAGATTTTGATTAAAAAGCGATAGAGACAGAGAGAAATAGAGTTTGGGATAGAGATGGGAAAGGAAATAGAGATAGAGATGGGAGACACAGAGAGGGGAACATAAAGATGAAGGAAGAGACAGAACAGCGATAGAGATGGTGGATAGAGATGGAGATAGAGGTAGAGACAACTAGAGATGAAAAGAGAGATGGATACAGGGATGGTTAGAGATAGAGGGAGACGCAGGGTATTGGTATTGGTTCATTATTGTCACTTGTACCGAGGCACAGTGAAAACCTTGACTTACAAAGACAAAGATAGAGACAGATAAAGCTGTAAAAATAGATAAATATCTACAGCGCGGTCGTTATACACAGAATCGGATCTGTATAGAGATAGCGACTAAGATCTGGGCAGCGAAAGAGATAAAGACCGAGATACAGCTAGAGATGGCGATAGAGATAGAGAGGTACAGAGATACAGATAAAGACGGAAATTCACTAGAGATGCACCGGGAGAGATACAGACAGACGGACAGATAGGGGCAGAGAACGATACTGGGATAATTTGATATAAGGGTAGATAGAAAGACAGACAGAGAAAGAGGGAGAGAAAGGGAAAGGATGAGAGAGAGAGGGAGAGGGGGCAGTTCGACAGAGAGTCGGGGAGAGAGAGAGAGATTGTTATAAAGAATGCGACAAAGATCGACATCGAAAGATAGTGATAGAGATGGAGATACAGATGGAGACAGATATAAAGACAGGGATAAAGATATAAAGGTAGAATGGTGGAGACAGAGATGGAGAGAGCGAGAAAGGGAGAGAGAGAGGCCCAGAGAGGAATAGCGAGGGAGAGAGGGAGACAGAGTCGGGGATAAGAATAGATTTACAGGACGCAGATAGGGATAGAGAGATCCAGTGTGACAAAGAAATAGGCAGCAACAGACATAGAGACATAGAGAGATGGACACAGAGACAGGTGGAGATCGAGACAGAGCTAGAAGTGTTAAGACTGGGATCAATATGGAGCTAGTGACAGGGATGGAGAGAGAGACGAAGATAGAGATATAAACAGATAGCAATATAGAGACAGAGATGAAGATCGAGATAGAGGCAGATCGAGATATAGATGGGGATGTACAGAGAGAGAAAAAGATGGTGAGAGAGACGGCTCATCTGGAGATAGGGATAGAAAAAATACAGAGATAGAGACGGAGATAGAAAGAGAGGAATGGGAACGTTGATAGAGATTCCGAAAGGATAGAAGCAGAGTATGGAGAGAGCTAGATTCCAACAGAGAAGGATGGGGATGGAGATTGAGACCGAGGTGGAGAATTAGGTATAAATAAGGATAGGGATAGAGGCAAGGTTCGAGATAGAGGTAGAGACGGAGATACAGGCAGCGATACACATGGAGATGGAGATATAAAGAGAGTGCTGCAGACAGAAAAGGAGGTTGAGATATCACGGCACAGAGATAGAGGCACAGAGACACAAAGATGGAGTTAGAGGCAAGGAGACGGAGACAGGATGAGATACAGACACAGATGGTCGGATGTGGAAACAAGGAGAGACATGGGGATAGATGCAGAGCTGGAAGGCAATAGCAGAGATAACCAGATAGAGGTGGAGATAGGGACACGCATGTCGATGGGCATGTAGGTACAGAGAGCTACAAAATCGATAGAAACTCAGATAAAGATGCAGAGGAAGATCTTGATCCAGCTAGAGGTGGACAGGGGTAGAGTTAGAGACAGAGATGTCGACAGAGAAAGCGGTAGAGATCGAGACCGAGAGAGAAAGAGATAGAAACCGAGATAAGGAGATAGTGATAGGAGAGACTGAAATACAGATAGAGAATAGAGATGATATAAAGATTGAGACAGATTGAGATAGAGATGCAGAGAGAGCTAAGAGCCAAGACAGAGATATAGAGATAGATGGATGGACGGTGTGTGTGTAGGGGGGGAGAGGGGGGGAGAGGGGAGAGAGAGGGGGAGTGGGGAGATAGGCGGAGAGGGGAGAGAGAGATCGAGGAGAGGGAAAGAGAGGTGCATGAAGTCAGGAATAAGAACAGATTTGTAGAAGGGGATTGAGAGAGATATCGTGATAAGGACAGACATGGGAATAGAGATAGAGGTGGAGGCAGAGGGAAATCGAGATGGGGAGAGAGTGAAAGATGTGGACAGAGACAGAGTAAGAGGGTGGGCTGGGAGAGAGGGAGCGAGATACGTGGAGTCAGGAGTACGAATAGCTTTATACATAGAGATATGGAGAGCGCGACAGGTGGTGAAGGGGAAGGCGATAGAGATGGAGATGGAGATAGAGATACATACAGAGATATAGACAGAGATAACGATAGAATGTGTGGGTTTGAGAAAGAGGGAGAGAGGAAGAGAGATACGTGGAGTCAGGAGTAAAAGTAGTTTTCTATACAGAGATATGGAGCGAGAGATTAATTGTTATAAGGAACATGATAGACACATTATAGAGACAGAAGTTGAGCCAGAGATGGAGTCAGAGATAGAGATAGAGAGGTAGCCGAGATGGAGATGGAGATAGAGATATAGAGATGGAGATGACGATAGAAATATAGAGATGGCGATAATAGAGATGGCGATAGAAATATAGAGATCGCGATAGAAATATATAGATGGTTATATAAATATAGAGATGGCGATAGAAGTATAGAGATGGTGATAGAAATATAAAGGCGCTAGAAGTATAGAGATGGCGGTAGAAATATAGAGAAGGCGACAGAAATATAGAGAAGGCGATAGAAGTATAGAGATGGCGATAGAAATACAGAGATGGCGATAGAAATATAGAAGTGGCGATAGAAATAGAGATAGAATTAGAGATAGAGCTAGAGGCAGAGACAAAAATAGAGACAGAGATAGAGTTGGGGATAGAGAGAGTGAAAGGGAGTGGGGTGGGAGAGACAGGGCGAGAGACAGATACGTGGTCAGAGCTAGGAATAGTTTTATACACAGAGATATGGAGAGACTGCTATGTTGTGCTGAGGAAAGGAGCAAATGCAGACACAGAAATAGCCACAGCGGGGAGAGATAGACATGAGGGGACAGATTGAGAGATGTGTGCAGGAAAACGGTTCTAATATGTCTATGCCTGCCCATGTGAAGTCTTCCTCCTTATATCTGAGCTGTATATATCGAAATATTTAGGGGAAGAGCGGTGAACATAAAAGAATGAAACAATATATAATGAGGCGACCGACTTGCACAACATTAGAGAGAACAGTAAAGATTGAAGAAGCAGGATTTAAGAAAGTGAGGGTAGGAGGTGGAGGCGGGAGTTATGAAGAAACTATGAAGACACGATCGCTGTCTGTGTCTCTCTCCAGAAACTGGTATGGGGTTTAAACTGTAGAACTAAGCCTAAAATAATTGACACGTAGCAGGGTAGGTCTAGAGTCACAAACAGTGATAGTGTTTGGAAATACGTCGGAATGTAAATTGAGAAAGAGAATTGGAGATAGAAATTTTATTGCGATATGGGAGGGGGTGGTCAGAGAAGTGGTGACAGACAGAGAGAGACAGTCCGAGGGAGAGCGATGGAGACAGACTCCGTGAGAGGTATGGAGAGGGAAATGGAGAGGCGGGGTGGGCGACAAAGACACCGATGAAGTTAGAGATAGAAGTAGAGATAGAGAATGGGAGGTATAGATGGAGAGAAATGAAAGTAAGTCGGGACACGGAGAGACATAGAAATGGAGGTGATTGCAATAAAAGTACGGCTAGCAACACGACAGGCACATACAGAGGGAAGATAGATAGATAGATAGATAGATAGATAGATAGATAGATAGATAGATAGATAGATAGATAGATAGATAGATAGATAGATAGATAGATAGATAGATAGATAGATAGATAGATAGATAGATAGATAGATAGATAGACAGATGGGTAGATAGATAGATAGATAGATAGATAGATAGATAGATAGATAGATAGATAGATAGATAGATAGATAGATAGATAGATAGATAGATAGATAGATAGAGATAGATAGATAGATAGATAGATAGATAGATAGATAGATAGATAGATAGATAGATAGATAGAGACAGACAGACGGACAGACAGACAGACAGACAGAGACGGATAGATAGAGAGATAGATAGATGGGTAGATAGATAGATAGATAGATAGATAGATAGATAGATAGATAGATAGATAGATAGATAGATAGATAGATAGATAGATAGATAGATAGATAGATAGATAGATAGATAGGTAGGTAGATAGATAGATAGATAGATAGATAGATAGATAGATAGATAGATAGATAGATAGATAGATAGATAGATAGATAGATAGATAGATAGATAGAGAGAGAGAGAGAGAGAGAGAGAGAGAGAGAGAGAGGAATAGAAGTGATAGAAATGGCGGTGATGGCAGAGTTAGGGAGAAAGGGAGAGTTAAGACAATGAGATAGAGGTAACAGCGCTGAAGAGGACAGAGAGACCGACTCGGAGTTCGAAGTGATCGT
Source organism: Pristis pectinata (assembly GCF_009764475.1). Taxonomy (NCBI): domain Eukaryota; kingdom Metazoa; phylum Chordata; class Chondrichthyes; order Rhinopristiformes; family Pristidae; genus Pristis; species Pristis pectinata. Next base: position 2,831,577 of record NC_067444.1, on the reverse strand, counting down.
GATAGGGAGAAAGGTGATCGGAAAGAAGAAGGGGTGAAACACAAAGAACAGAAGGAACAGGTTGAAATAGAGATGATGGGAACGGAGGTCGAGGCAACAGAAGGTAGTACAGGTGATGGAGCGGTCGGTAGGGATGAGGACCGGGGCTGGAAGTGTACGAGAGACTAAAGGGAGAGAGAGGGAGAGAGAGAGGGATGGAAAAAGAGTGTGAAGGTTGGTATGAGGTCCATGCAGTTAACCGGGAGAAGTTGTTAATTATCCTACATCCAACCCGGGCGAATGTTTTCAGCCTATTTATGCAGCTTTGCAAATAGTTTGGGATCAACATCATTCGGGGCAACAGGGATGTACCTGATGCTAGAAAAATGGCCGCCTGTTGTAGGAGCTGCGCCAATATTCCGCACAATCTACTTCCGCACAACAGGACTGCAGAGCGAGCGTGAAACAGGGGATCTGGGAGCAACAACTGCATCAGCAAAGGAGATAGATTTCAACCCCACTCCCCCCATGCTGTTCATGATATCATTGAAGTATGCCTAGTGGTTCTCTGTGGTGGGGGGGGTGGGCTTAGTTAAGTGTAAATGAACGCATTAAGCGTGTCGAAAGAGAAATCTGGTCGTGGCGAAAGAAAAGTGTTATTGCCTCGCTTACGCGGTTTTATCCGCAGCCCAGTCTTCGCCTCGGTGGAACTAACTAAGTCAGGGAGTTAACAAGTGGCCCACTCTGCAACACAGCGTTTGAACGTTCTAACCACTTATCAAGTTTAACTATGAACGCACGGCCCTGAAACCTGAGCTGGTCCGAAGGTTTATAGAGTCATACGGCATGGAAACAGACCCTTCGGCCCGCCTCTTCTGTGCTGGCCACCAGATATCTACACCAATTCCATGTTCCAGCGCTCCTGGCTTTCTATGCCATGGCATTTCAAGTGTTCAGCTAAATACCTCTTGAGCGTCAGTGTCCCTGCATCCAGCAACCGCTCGGACCATCCGAGGCAAAAGCAATGAAAGTTGGCAGTGGGACAAGACGATGGCGCAGGGGGTAAAGCCGCTGCCTCACAGCTCCAGTGACCCCAATTCGATCCCAGCCTCCGCTTGTGTGGTGTGTGTGTGTGTGTGTGTGTGTGTGTGTGTGTGTGTGTGTGTGTGTGTGTGTGTGTGTGTGTGTGTGTGTGGCTTTGTGTGGTGTGTGTATGTGTGGCTTTGTGTGGTGTGTGTGTGGGTGGGTGGGTGTGGTGTGTGGGTGTGCTGTGTGTCTGGTGTGTGGGGGGGTTGTGTCATGTGTGTGTGGCTTGGTGTGTGTGTGTGTGTGTGTGTGTGTGTGTGTGTGTGTGTGTGTGTCTGTGTGTGTGTGTGTGTGTGTGTAGAGAGAGAGAGAGAGTTTGCACGTTCCCCCTGTAACCGCGTGGGCTCCCCCCACAGCCCGGTTGCTCCGGTTTCTACCCACATCCCCAGCCCGTACGGGCCGGTAGGTTAAAAGTTCGCCTGTGAAATGCCCCTGGTGTGCGGATGAGTGGTAGAAAGCTGATTGCTGGGTACCTGGGGAGAATAAAGTGGGATTAATATCGGATTAGTGTTCTTGATGCTCGGGAGGGGACCCTTGTGGGCCGAAGGGCCTGTTTCCGTGCTCTGTGGCTCAATAAATGCCTAACACACAAACATCACACTATCCCAGGTCTCGGCTATTCGACCTTAATTCATAAACGTCCATAAAACAAGAGACCCTTTGGCTCACCCTGTGTGTTCCGATTGTAAGATCCCCACTCATCTCTCTGTTACATATTCCTCATATTTCTCAACCCACAAACACGCCCCCCGCCCCCATTCGTCTACCACCGACACACCAGGCGCCAAATAGCCTGCCGACTGGCGTGGCACGAAACCGGATCACTCGAGGGCGCCCCAAGCGGCCACAGGGAGAAGGAGCAAACTCTACACAGAGAGCGACGGAGGTCAGGATCGAACCGGGGTGGGAGGCTGGAGATGCGAGCCAGGCGCCGCTACCTCCTGCGCTTCCGTGCGTGTACTTCGAAGCGAGCAGCAGAAATTCGCTACCAAAGGCGCGGCCGGGATTGGAACTGAACACCAATAGGATTGGACATGGGGGCGGAGGGGGGGGGGTTAGAGTTAGGGACTCGGGGGAGGGGGAGGGGCTGTGTCATGGTGAGAGGTTGGGCAAGTTGTGACTTTATTCAGCGGAGCGTAGAAGAATGAGGGATGATCTTAAAATGAGGGGTGTCTAAAATCACAAGGGGCATATATAGGGTGAATGCGGACTCTTTTACCCCAGGGTTGAGGAATCAGAGGTTTCGGGTCTTTTTTTCCCCCTTTTCGTCTTCCCCTTGCTCCCATATCTCCCAAATACACCCGTCCCCCTTCCCGAGCTGGGTCGATCTGCCTTTCACCCTTCAATACCCCAGGGTTGGGGTATTAAGAACCGGGAGGGGCACGGGTTTAAGGGGAGAGGGGAGAGATTTAACAGGGAACTGAGTGGCAACATCTTCACCGAGAGCGCGGTGGGGTGGGCGGAATGTTCAGCCAGGGATTGAGGCCGGAACATCCACAACATTGGACAGGTGCATGGACAGGAAAGGTTCAGAGTGAAATGGAACAAGCGCGTAGTTTAGATGGGGCATCTTGGTCGACGTACCAATTTGGTCTCAGGACCTGTTTCGGTGCTGTATGACTCTATGACTCAATAAAACAGGTGGGCAGTCTGTACCTACTTTTTTTAGATCGTGAACCTCCCACACTCCTCGTCCATTCACCCCCCCCCCCCCCCCCCAGCAAGCCCCGAAGCAAGCAAGACCCCCACCCAAGATTCAAGGCAAACATTTACCTCAAGAGTCCCAAACAAGCATCGGAATAGAATGGAGAAAGTAGACGGCAGTGAATGTGGACTTAGTGATAGGTCAGTTTGAGATAGAAAACAATGCATTTTGAAAATACACAGATTCAGAGGGGAGAGGTGCCCAGAGATATCAGTGAAAAGTGCACAATTCCCCTGTCATTTAGAAGCAGAAAGTACGATAGATACAGAGAGAAGCACTGATACAGGTCATCTTGAATACAAAGGATGAAACAGATTTAGCCTAACACAGACAAATACAGAGGCTATGCAGTGAGATAGTTACAGGCAGAGATATAGAGGCGGATTTACGTGCCCTTTTTCTTTTACATACAGAGGCTTAGAAATAGATAGATACAAGATAGGTACATAGAAACAGATACAGAATAGAATATAGCAGAAGCCGCAATCCTCGGTTGCAACGAGAACTGAGGAGAAGCCGGGTAGACATTGGAGAGAAAAGCTTTAAGAGGTTCTCGATTGTATTTCAATGCGGACACAGATAGAGAAATAGAGAAACAACAGGAGGGAAAGTCAATTTAATAGAAGAGTTCGATATATATATGTATAAAAAAATAAAGCCAGCTATAGACATAGGCGTGTGCAAATAGTTTGAAGGAATTCAGAAAGTTGAGGTAGACCAGAGAGGAGGAGGAGGAGAGAACTGAACCACGCGATCCATTGAGTGAGAGTCACGGTGGGGAGACTTTAAACAATACAGACCGGGAGTGAGACATCACCAGATTATCTCTCGGTACTTGGGGGCTTGTTAAGACTTGTGGCGGTTGAAATTTCACTTTGCCTGCAGTGCAAAACGGGTGTTGCCCCCGTCAGAGTCCACGCTACACCCCGCCCTGCGTGCCGCTCCGTGACGTTCATCGGAATTTAACGTGGAGGCTACGGGCGAAAAGGCCGGTTTTGTTCATTAAACATTGCAACCTGAGACAAGTTGTTGCATCCCTTCCCTCCCCGTTGATCCCACCACCCACCCACCCCCTCCCCCAACGTGCGGGATCGGTTGCCACTGGGCTGATTCTTCCCCATGCTCAACTCCCCTCTTGTGTCACTTACCCCCGGTCTTTCAAAAACAGATGTACCTACGTTCCTCTTCAGGTAGCCTCAATGATCTAGACACCACAACCCCACTGAATAGATAACTCCGGCGGGTCACCGCCGTCTGCGGAGGAAGGTCCCGCCAACCCTTCTCTTGTAACAGTTCGAGACTCTCCTTTTGGTGGCTAGATGTCAACAGCTGCCCTATCATTGCTAGTCACGATCTTAAATATTTCAATAAGATCACCCCCACACCCCCCACCCACCCCACCTCCCCCCCCCCCCCCACACACACACACACACACATTCATTATTCTCAACAACAAAGGAAGAGAAACAGAGGACGACATATTCTGGAATCTGGATGAAAAAACACTTGCAATGCCATAGGAACTCAGCAGACCAGGCAGCATCCGTGGAGAAGAGCAGGCGGTCAACGTTCCCGGGGTCAGGTCCCTTCTTCAGGACTGAAGATTGGGAAACGGGGAAGCCCAATATAATAGGAGGGGAAATCAGAGCAGTGATAGGTGGACAGAAGAGGGGACGCGGGGTGGGCACAGGGTGGTGAGAAGCAGATGCATGTGAGAGATAGTGATGGGCAGCTGCGAGGGAGGAGGGGAGAGCAGATCCACCAGGGAATGGGTCAAATGTAAAAAAAAGAGATAGGCTGGGAAAGGGAAGAAGAGAAGAAGCCTGGTCGGGGTTGGGGATTTGTAGGGAAAGGGGTTGCCGTTTACCTACAGCGGGAGAATTCATTGTTCGTGCCATTAGGCTGCAAGGATCCGAGACGGAAAATGGGGAGCTGTTCCTCCAGTTTGCGCTTGGAACAACAAAGGTAGATCTGATGTGCTTACCCACCCGTGATAGGGCAACACTCTCAACCCAGTCGAGTGGACAGTCAGAGACTTTTCACCCAGGACGACAATGGCTAACACGAGGGGGACATAATTTTAAGGTGTTTGGAGGAAGACATAAGGGGGATATCAGGAGTAAGTTTTTGTACACGGGAGGTGGTGTGTGCGTGGAACGCACTGCCGGTAGAGGTGGTGGGGGTAGATACATTAGGGATATTTAAGAGACTCCTAGACAGACACATGCATGATAGAGAAATGGAGGGCTATGTGGGAGGGAAGGGTTAGATAGATCTCAGAGCAGGATGAAATGTCGGCACAACATTGTGGGCCGAAGGGCCTGTACTGTGCTGTGGTGTTCTATGTTCTATGACCTGTTGGGTGTTCACGGAATTCTCTGTTTTTACTTCAGACCTGAAACCTTGACGTTGTTTCTCCCTCCACAGATGCTGCCTGACCTGCTAAGTATTTCCGGCATTGTCTATGTGTTTTTTTTATTAATTTTGGTCTGAAGCCTTGACTCTGTTTGTCTCCCTCTAGTTCTGTCAGGATCTGCCCGGGAATGAGGAGGGTGGGGCGCTTCGGTGGCTGGGAAGCCCCATCACCTCCTCGTCGCCTTCCTTCCGTCCCACCACTGCAGTTTCACCCCAATCGCCTCGCCTTCAAAAATCCTGGCAGTCCCCTAACAAATAGCGTTGCGTGTGCACCCTCAGTTACAGAGCACATCATTATTTTCACAAGAGCAGCTGGGAAGGTGAATTATTTGCCTCATCCTGACTCCCAGATCCATGGGGTAAATAATTAGAAAGGTGTTCTGAAAGGAATATCTTGCATCCATCAGCGGAGTCAGCATGGAGTGTGATTATTCAATGACACCTGATCATGCATTGCAGAGTTTCTTATCAGATAATCTAATAGCATATAATTCTCAGTTGCAGTTTCTTGCAATATCTTTAGTGCGGAGCAGTGAGGCAGCTGGAGACGGATAATGGATGAGCAAGGGGTGAAAGGCTAACCGGGGGGAGGCGAGAATGCAGCGTTCAGGTCACAGGTCAGCCAGTGACTCAGTGAATGGTGGAGCAGGCTTGAGGGGCCCAGTGGCCTCTTCCTTCTCATCGTGAATCCAATACCAGGGGTCCACGGTGGGGGGTGGGGGAGGGGAGTGGAATAAGCCCCGCTATTTTGCGCAAATATCCACCCCTTGGGTGCTTTGCCCTCGGGCGGACTGAAAGCCGACAAGCTGAAGGCCGTTAAACGGGGAAGCAAGAAGCGAGGTAATTACTTTCATTGATCGGGGTATTGAGTACAGGAGGCAAGAAGTCATGTTGCATCTCTATAGAACGCTGGTTATGCCGCATTTACAGAGTATTGCGTGCAATTCCGCTCACCTCGCTGTAGGAAGGATGTCGAGATTTTAGAGAGGTTTACTGGGTCGCTGCCTGGATTAGAGGGCGTGTGCTATCAGGAGAGGCTGGACGAACTTAGGCCCTTTTCTCTGGGACGGGGGAGACTGAGGGATGATCCGATGGAAGCGTATAAAATAACGAGGGGCATAGATAGGGTGGACAAGCAATATCTCTTTCCCCATTATTGAGCGATCCAACACCAGAGGGCGTGCATTTAAGGTGAGAGGGGGCAGGTTCAGAACAGACGTGAGGGGTTCGTTTTTTTTACTCAGAGAGTGGTGGATGCCAGGAATGCATTGCCTGAGATGGGCGGAGGCAAATTTATTGGGGTCTTTTAGAGAGGCTTAGATGGGCACATGAATGAGAGGAAAATGGATATGGGGATATTGTAGGTAGGAAGGGGGGTGGGAGGGCGAGGATGAACAATCCCCGAATATAAGACGGGAAGGGAGCCAGCAATGAGGTCAACAAAGAGTGCAGAGGTGCGCATATTGCAGTGGGGGAGGAAATAGGGGAGGTGGGTGTGTGGAACGAGGTGCCAGAGGAAGTGGTACAGGCGGGCACAATACAACATTTGGAAGATATTTGGACAGGTACATGGATAGGAAAGGTTTGGAATGATAGGGGCCAAATGTGGGCAAATACGATTGGTTCAAGTAGCCCCGTGCCAGGAAGGACGTGCAGGCTTTGGAAAGGGTGCAGAGGAGGTTCAACATGACGCTGCTTGGATGAGAGAGTATGTACAATGAGAGGTTGGATTGCTTACTCTGGGGCGTCGGAGGCTGAGGAGGGACCTGCAGATTACAACCGGGCATTGATAGGATGCAGACCTGGGCTGAGAAGTGGCAGATGGAGTTCAGCCCGGAAGAAGTGTGAAGTGACACACTTTGGAAGATCGGATTCGAAGGCAGAATACAAGGTTAACGGCAGGACTCTCAGCAGTGTGGAGGAACAGAGGGATCTTGGGGTCCACGTCCATAGATCCCTCAATGTTGCCGTGCAGGTCCATAGGGTTGTTAAGAAGGTGTATGGTGTGTTGGCCTTCATTAGTCGAGGTATTGAGTTCAAGAGCCGCGAGGTAATGTTGCAGCTCTGTAGAACTCTGGTCAGACCACACTTGGAGTATTGCGTTCAGTTCTGGTCGCCTCATTATAGGAAGGATGTGGAAGCTTTAGAGAGGGTGCAGAGGAGATTTACCAGGATGCTGCCTGGATTGGAGATTTCTTATGAGGAAAGGTTGAGTGAGCTGGGGCTTTTCTCTTTGGACAGAAGGAGGAGGAGAGATGGCTGGATCGAGGCGCACAAGATGATAAGAGGCATATATCGAGTGGACAGTCAAGAGACCTTTTTCCAGGGCGAAAATGGCTCACACGAGGGGACCTAATTTTAAGGTGATTGTCGGAAAGTATAGGGGGATGTCAGAGGTAATTGTTTTTGCACAGAGGGTGGTGGGTGCGTGGAACGCACTGCCGCCAGGGGTTGTTGGGGCAGATACATTAGAGACATTTAAAAGACTCTTAGGTAGCCGCATGAATGACAGAAAAATGGAGGGCTATGTGGGAGGGAAGGGTTAGATAGATCTTGCAGCAGGGTAAGATGTCGGAACAACATCGTAGGCCGAAGGGCTTGAACTGTGCTGTAGTGTTCTATGTTTTATGATGGCGGTTTATAAAACGATACGAGGCACAGATAGGGGAGAGACAGTGTTCTTCGCAGGGTTAAAATGTCAAATACCAGACGGTCTGGCTTTAAGGTCTGAGGGGGAAAGTTTAAAGGAAATGTTCGGGATTAGATTTTTTAGTGGTGTGCGCCTGGAAGCCTCTGCCAAGGGTGGCGGTGGAAGCAGACACGAGAGTGGCGTTCAGAGGGCATTTAGACAGGCACTTGAACATTCAGGAGGCGGGGTGATATGGTCCACATGCAGGCAGATAGAGTTTAATTTAGCTCATGGTCGGCACAGTCGTCGTGGGCCGAAGGTCCTGTTTCTTTGCTGCACTGTTCCGTGTTCTCCAAGTCGGGCATTGGGCAGCATGGGCAAGTTGGTCCGAAGGGCCTGTTTCTTTGCTGTACGGCTTTATGTGGGAAAAGCATTGGAGATGTTGTAATGTGGTGGGGCGGGGGGGGGCGGGGGGGGGGGGGGGGAGGGTTCAGCCGAAGGCAACTAACAAGTTAGAAAGAGGGGAAGGGAGCGGGCGTCAGGGTGGCGCAGCGGTACAGCCGCTGCCTCGGAGCTCGGCGACTCGGGTTCGATCCCGACCTCCGGTACTGTCGTGTGTGTGTGTGAGTGTGAGAGAGAGAGAGGGAGATAGAGAGAGTGGAGTTTGCACGTTCTAGCGCACCGGTATCTTCCCCCCACCCCAAACATGCACGGTATGTTAATTGGTTGCACATTACATAACCTGTAGGTAAGGACTAGAATCAGAGCATTTGATGGGAATTCAAGGAGAAAAAAATTATCTCACCCACCCAAGGGTCATTCTCTCTTCTCCCCTCTCCCATCAGGCAGAAGATACAGGAGCCTGAGAGCACGTACCACCAGGCTCAAGGACAGTTTCTATCCCACTGTGATAAGACTATTGAACGGTTCCCTTATACGATGAGATGGATTCTGACCTCACGATCTACCTTGTTATGACCTTGCACCTTATTGTCTGCCCGCAATGTATTTTCCCTGTAGCTGTGGCACTTAGCTCTGTACTCCGTTATTGCTTTTACTTGTACTACCTCAATGCACTCTGTACTAAATGAATGTACCCTGCACTACCTCAATGCACCCTGTACTACCTCAATGCGCCGTGTACTGCCTCAATGCGTCCTGTACTGCCTCAATGCGCCCTGTACTACCTCAATGCACCCTGTACTACCTCAATGCACCCTGTACTGCCTCAATGCGCCCTGTACTGCCTCAATGCGCCCTGTACTGCCTCACTGCACCCTTTACTACTTCAATGCACTGTGTACTGCCTCAATGCACCCTGTATTGCCTCACTGCACTCTGTAGTACTTCAATGCGCTCTGTAGTACCTCAATGCACTCTGTACTACCTCAATGTGCCTGCGTTGTGTAATGAATTGACCTGTACGATCGGTATGCAAGACAAGGTTTTCACTGGACCTCGGTACAAGTGACAAGAATACCAACACATCACGGGTATTTTTTTCAGGGGCAAATCAACCGACCAATTCAGCTCGTCTATGGGTTGTGGGAGGAACTCGGAGCACCCCGGGGTGAGGTGAGGGAGGCTAAGAACCTATGCGGTCACAGGAAGGGCGTGCAAACCCCACGCAGGGAAGTCACCGGGAGTCAGGGTCGGATTGGGGGTCGCTGGATCTGTGAGGCACTCGCTGCGAATTCCGGGAAGTGGAGACTGCTGGGTGCAGGACAGCGAAGCGCAAAGAGAGCAAGCACACGCGGAGACACGACAAAGGTGGGCGAGGGCGGGGGGAGGTGTGAGGGGAGGAGGGGGTGTAAAACAGAACAGCAAGCAGCTCAAAATGAAGCATCGCTAATACCTGTTTGGAATTATGCAGCGATGGGACGCTGCCGCTGGATAGAAGTGCAGACACCGGATGGAGAAAGGCGTGCCGACCGACACTCACGTTCCAGGCAATGAGAATGCTGAGATCGTGTTAAAAGACGAGGGTGGGGGTGGGGTGGGGTATAAACAAAATAACACAACAAAGAGAGTTGCCAGCAAGAGTCACCTGGAAGCAACGAGAGATTCTGAGAAATCAAGCAAGTCGTAGGCAGGCCGTCCATTCCAAAGAGACACTTAAGGCACTCTGGGGAGAGGTGGGTTGTGAGATTGCATGAGGGAGACCTCTGGAGCAGGAGGAGTGGCGGAGGGAGGGAGGGAGGGAGGGAGGGAAGGAGGGGGCGGTAAACATTCCCACGGTGCATTTGCAAAGAGGAGAGTTACTTAAAAATGCAACAGTCCATGCGAGAGAGAGAGCAAACCCACGGCACTTTTTATTGTCAGACTTTAGTGTCTCCATGCACAAACCATGACAAGGTAGGAAATCTCAGAAAACAAAAACGAGTGCAGATAAGAACCGAGGGAGAGAGGAGTCAGAGGGGCTGGGGAGAGAGGGAGAGACAGAAACCTTTTCCCCTGTTTTGCACCCGGTTAGATTCTCCCGTCCGCGGGCAAGTCCTGATCTGAGGAGGCGAGGTATTCCCGACGACCCCGGTAGGATTTCGAGGGACCAGCTATCAACGGAGCCGCCCTTCCCTGACTGCGGTCTCGGGGAACCCGCAAAAGTGGGCCCTTCGGCCCATTGAGTTCATGCCCGCCACCCAGCGCTGCCTTGACGCTCATGCCATTCCGTTCTCCCACATTCCCATCTACGCCACACCACACCCCCCGCGCCCCCCACCCCCCGGTCAGATTCTACCACTCAGCCACACACTGCGGGCAATTTACTGAGCCTCTGAAATGTTGGAGAGTGGGAGGGGTGGTGGGGAGGGACCGGAGCATCCGGGGGGAGGGAGGAGGAACCCACACATTCAGAGGAAGAACGTGCGAATTCCACACACACAGACACAGACACACACACACACACACACTCACAGTTCTGGGGTTTGGGATGGAACCCGGGATCCCAGAGCAATGAGCCACCAGTTCCCCTTCGCTGCGCCACACATCCTGAAGGGAAATTTAAGGAACATTGAGCTTAAGACAGGAACAATGGAAGAATTCCCTAGTAGTGGTCTGGGAACTGACAAAGATTTTTCCAATCAATTTTAAGAGATCGTCTTTGTATTTTTTTTCCAGCTAACCAAGAGGAATCGTGGCTGGTGATTATTTATTCACACTATCCTGACCCTTACTCGGGGATTCGCCTTACAACGCAAACTGAAGTAACGCAAGAGAGAGGCGCCAGTGCGGGCAAACAAACCGATTTCACTTTCACGCTGGACATCAGCATTCAAAGTAAGTCGGGTGCAGAGTATTAATGCTGTTCTGTCACGCACTCGCGGGGAACAGGGTCAGACACAAAGTGAAGGTCCCTCTGCACCATCCCATCACACACTTTTAGCGTTAGACACCGAGTGAAGCGCCCACGACACTGTCCGATCACACAGTCCCGGGGTGAGACACAGAGTGAATCTCCCTCTGCACTTTCCAGGCACGCACTCCCAGTGCATGGGTTTAGACACAGAGTAAAACTCCCGCTACAGTGTCCCGTCACGCACTCACAGTGCATGGGGTAGTCGCAGAGTAAAACTCACTCTTAGTGTCCCGTCACCCACTCCCAGTGTATGGGGTTAGTCGCAGAGTAAAACTCCCTCTGCAATGTCCCGTCACGCACTCGTGGGGCACGGGGTTAGACGCAGACTGAAGCTCCTTCTGTACCGTCCGGTCGCACACACTCCCAAGGTTAGACACAAGAGTAAAGCTTCTGCCACACTTGTCTCGTCACACATTCTGAGGTCACGGGGTTAGAAATGCCCCCTCACTGCCCCGGGCATAAACTCCCAGAGAAGGATGGATGCAAAATAAAGCATCTTCCTCGCTTCCTTGTCAGTTAGAGACTTAAGATAGCCTGTCTCAGTAACAGAAGTCCCATTCTACTGCAGTAACCACGGGGACCCTCCCAGCATCCTGTAGAGCCAGATCTGGACTTCTTATGGGACTACTTTTTTGGCGCAGGTGCAAAACGGGATACCAATTCCATGACGTCAACCCTGGCAACTGTTCCAATTTGGGATTGCGTTGCAATAGTCCAATTAATTCAGCAGCAACGCCCGTTTCCGTTCCATTGAAGGCGGGAAAATGGGCGGAGAGGGGTGTTGAGAATAAATCCGCCGTGATTGAACGGCGGTGCAGACTCGTTGGGCCGAATAGCCGACTTCTGCTCCGATAGTGTACCTCGCTGTAAACTCGATCTTGTTTGAGTCGATCTACAATTTGAATGCATTCTAGTACATCGCCCGAAGCTTTATCGGTGTTTCAGGGGCAGGAATGAGTCGGGGGCAAATGTTTCCGTGAAGGAATAGAGTGAGGTTCGTGTGCAATGTCAACACGGAAGCCCCTTCGGCCCGCCGAGTCCGTGCTGACGTATTGCATTCATCTCACTTGATTCCTCCACGTTCCCTTCAGCTCTCCCCACCACCTCCCCCCCCCCCCAACAGTTTCTACCCCCTCGCCAATTGCGTAGGAGTAGTTGACAGCGGCCAATTCACCTACTAATCTGCGATGAGGGAAGGAAGCGGAGCAGCGAGGAGGTACCACCAGGGAGAACACACACCCACACACACTGCCAGATGTCAGGATCGAACCCCGGTCGCCAGAGTTGCGAGGCAGCGGCTCTACCCGAAGCAAGGGTTTCAGTCTACCGGCTCAAACCTGTGATCAAGACACAGACGAAGAGACGGGGGAGGCGTAATCCAATGTCCAACATAAATATATCGGACTATGCACTTCTCCCGCTCGTTTTGTTACATTTTAAACTCCAGGGTGGGAAAAATAATTTTTAAAAAAGCTTTAAAGCAAAAATAAATCTTGAAAGCTCCGGGGAAACGTCTAGACTATTTCTCCCTCCAGCTTCAGTCAAGGTAACCCGTACAAACTTCAAACGCTCAGATATTCCTGAAATGTTACCACAAATGATACAACGAGTGCCCGTCCACGGCGGTCCTCGGTTACGTGGCGCACGCAGTTGAATGTTTCTCCCCCGAGTAAATTCAGAAAAAAAGAAAGTCAACCGGTGAGCTTCCCAATCTCAACCAAGGCACGGTTGGCACCGCGCAGAAGAAATATCGAAGGCACATTTCACCCCAGAAGGTACCGTTACGTTATCCGACGAGTGGCGCCAAAGGCGAGCCTCCGCGGCCAGGGACTTGTACTCCTCAGTTCGTGTCCCATTTAGTACGGAGTAAATCTGTTGTATCCGCCACGATACAGACTGGCCTGCAATTGGACAAAAGAAACACTCTCATAGAACGTAGAACAGCACAGCCCGGGAACAGGCCCTTCACCCATCGTGTCTGTGCCGACCACTGTGCCAAATTATGCTGATTGTATCTGCCTGCACATGATCCATATTTCTCCATTCCCTGTGTGTCCATGCGCTGGGTTAAATGCCTCTTAAACCCCACCACCTCCCCAGGCACCCACCACGCTCTATGTCTCGTTTAACCTTACACACACCCTCCCTCACAAATACGCGCCTTCTAGCATTTGATATTTCTACCCGGGGTGGAAATAAATACACTATGACTGTCTACCCCATCTATGCCTCTCTTGGAGAGGGTTCAGAGAACATCCACCTGAATGATTCCAGGAATGAGAGGTTTATCATACGAGGAACGTTTGACGGCTCCTTGGAGTTGAGAAGAATAAGGGGGAACTTCATAGAAACATTTCGAATGTTAAAAGGCCTGGAGAGAGTAGGTGTGGCAAAGTATTGTAGGGGAGTCTAGTACAAGAGGGCACGACTTCAGGACTGAAGGGCGCCCATTCAGAACGGAGATGCGGGGAAATTTCTTCAGCCAGAGGGTGGTGAATCTGTGGCATTTGTTGCCACGGGAGGCTGTGGCGGCCAAGTCATTGGGTGTGTTTAAGGCAGAGATGGAGAGGTATCTGAGCAGCCAGGGCATCGGAGGTTATGATGAGAAGGCGGGGGAGTGGGGCTAAATGGGAGAATGGATCATCTCATGACAGAATGGCGGAGCAGACCCGATGGGCCGAATGGCCGACTTCTGCTACTTTGTCTTATGGCCTTATGGTCTCTCATAATGTTATAATGAAGACGGCCCAGCCTATCCAACCTCGCCTGACAACTCAAGCTCCAGTTTCAACCCACCCCCACCTATAACTCAAACAGGAGACATTCCTTGACCCTCCGTCCCCTCCAACTCCCAGAGGTTTGGTTAAAACCCCCGCAAGCCTAAGTAACGCCATAGCTTAATTCGTATAATCCCGATTCCATTCAATGTGTGGCCACTCACCATTGTCCCGACACTATAGGTTGCGCCAGGTCCCAGTGTATGATGGTACGGATCAGCTGTGGTGTATACTCTGCCGTACCTGAAACGGTCAAGTACGTCATTACGGTCAAGTACGTCGTTTTAATTGCAAACAAACCAAACTGCTCGACAACGTCAGGGCCGAGGACAGTCCCTCCGAGCCTGCCCCCGTCAGTGAAGAAACGGTGGCTCGGTCGTTAAGTCACGGGAAGCTGGGTCCACGGAAGCTGCCTGTCCTGCTGAGTCACCCAGCACGGGAGCAGACCTTTCGGCCCAACTGGTCCTTGCTGACCAAGATGGCCCATCTAAGCTCGTCCCGTCTGCCCGCGTTTGGCCTACATCCTTCCAAATTGAAGCGACTCTTAGATAGACACATGAATGATAGAGAAATGGAGAGCTGTGTGGGAGGGAAGGGTTGGATAGATCGTATAGCAGGATAAAATGTCGGCACAACATTGTGGGCCGAAGGGCCTGTACTGTGCTGTAGTGGTCTATGTTCTATGTTGCAAACCTGCCTTATCCATGTACCTGTCCAAATGTCTTTCAAATGTTGTTCTTGAATTTGCCTCAATCACTTCTTCTCGCAGCTCGTTCAACATACCCACCACCCGATGTGCGAAAAACGTGTCCCTAAGATACCCTTTAACTCTTTCCGCTCTCACCCGAAACCTGTGCCCTCCAGTGTTAGGTGCCTCTACCCTAGGAAGAAAGACTATGATCATCATCCTTATTGATGTCCCTCGTGATTTTATTATTCTCTATAAAGTCAACCTTCAGCCTCCTTCGCTCCAGGGAGAACAACCACAGCCTATCCAGCTTCTCGTTATAAGGCAAACCTATTTGTTTCCCAGGGCAGGGGAATCTAGAAATAGAGGGCACGGGTTTATAGGGAAGGGGCATAAAACGAGATCTGACGGCCTTCTCTGTGTGTGCGTGTGCGTGTGCGTGTGTGTGTGTGTGCGCGCCTGTGTGTGTGTGCGTGTCTCTATGTGTGTCTGTGTGTATGTGCGTATGTGTGTGTGTCTGTGTGTGTGTCTGTGTGTGTGTATGTGCGTATGTATGTGTGTGTGTGTCTGTGTGTGTGCCTCTGTGTGAATGTGTGTGTGTGTGTGTGTGTATGTGTATCTGTGTATGTGTGTGGCTGTATATGTGTACATCTGTCTGTGTGTGTGTGTCTGTATGTTTATGTGCCTGTGTGTGTGTGTGTGTGTGTGTGTGTGTGTGTGTGTGTGCGTGCGTGTGTGTCTGACAGTGTCTATGGCTGTGTACGTTTGAGTGTATGTGTATCTGTGTGTCTGTGTCTGCTGTGTCTGTGTGTGTGTATTTGTGTGTCTGTGTATGAGATTTACCAGGATGCTGCCTGGATTGGAGAGCACGTTTTATGAGGAGAGGTTGAGCAAGCTGGGGCTTTTCTCTTTGGAGAGGAGGAGGATGAGAGGTGACTTGATAGAGGTGTACAAGAGGCACAGATCGAGTGGACAGTCAGAGACTTTTTCCCAGGGCGAGAATGGCTAACACGAGGGGGCATAATTTTAAGGTGATTGGAGGAAGGTATAAGGGGGATGTCAGGGGTAAGTTTTTACACAGAGAGTGGTGGGTGCATGGCAGAGGTGGTGGGGGCAGATACATTAGGGACATTTAAGAGACTCTTAGATAGACACATGAATGATACAGAAATGGGGGGGCTATGTTGAAGGGAAGGGTTAGATAGATCTTGGAGCAGGATAAAATTTCGGCACAACATTGTGGGCCGAATGTCCTGCACTGTGCTGTAATGTTCTATGTTCTATGTTCTAAAGATCCACCCACCATCCGGGCCGTGCCATCTTCTCGCAGCTACCATCGGGCAGGAGGTACAGAAGCCTGAAGTCCCACACCACCAGGTTCAGGAACAGCTACTTCCCTTCAACGCAATCCGTACTTCAACTAACCTGCACAGCGGTAATCACTACCTCGGTACAGTAACACTCTGACAACTTTACACGACAGTGGACTCTTTTGCTTTTGTTCTAATTGTGTTATTTCTTGACGAAAAACACGATGATGCTGAAGGAACTTGGAGTACTGTGCTCAGTTCTGGTCGCCTCACTACAGGAAGGATGTAGAAGCCATAGAGAGGGTGCAGAGGAGATTTACAAGAATGCTGCCTGGAATGCGGAGCATGCCTTATGAAAGCAGGTTGAGGGAACTCGGCCTTTTCTCCTTGGAGCGACGGAGGATGAGGGGGGCCCTGATAGAGGTGTATAAGATGATGAGAGGTAATAATCGGGTAGATAGAGGCTTTTCCCCAGGGCTGAAATGGTGGCCACAAGAGGACACAGGTTTAAGGTGCTGGGGAGTGGGTACAGAGGAGATGTCAGGGGTAAGTTTTTTACTCAGAGAGTGGTGAGTGCGTGGAACGGGCTGCCGGCAACGGTGGTGGAGGCGGATACGATAGGGTCTTTCAAGAGACTGTTAGGTACATGGAGCTGAGTACAATACAGGGCTACGGGTAAGCCTAGTAATTTCTCGGGTAGGGACATGTTCGGCACAGCTTTGTGGGCTGAAGGGCCTGAATTGTGCTGCAATTGTTCTATGTTCTTTGTTCTAACTCAGCAGCACGGGCAGCATCCGCGGAGAAAAGCAGGCGGTCAACGTTCCGGGTCGGGACCCCTTCTTTCGGACTAAAGATGGGAAAAGGGGGCAGCCCGATATATAGGAGGGAAAAGCAGATCAGTGATAGGTGGACAAAGGCGGGGAAGCGCGGTGGGCACAGGGTACTGGTAGGTAGATGCAGGCGAGAGATAGTGAGATGCGGGGAGGGGAGGGCAGATCCACCGGGGGATGGGTCAAAGGTAAGGAGAGAGGCTAGGACCGGTGGGGGGGGGGGGGGGGGGGGGGTGGTTGTTGTGCGGAAGGGGGCGGGATTGCTTAACGTGGGAGAATTCAATCTTCATGCCGGTAGGCTGCAAGGTTCCAAGATGGAAAATGAGGCGCTGTTCCCTCCACTTTGCGCTTGGAATTCTCCCGGCAGTGGAGGGGGCCGAGGACTGACATATCAGTGAGAGTGCGGGAGGGGGGAGTTGAAGTGACCGGCAACGGGGAGAGACAGATCGCGGACCGGCAACTGGGGGGTGCAGGTCGCTTTGACCCATCCCCCCTGGTGGATCTGCTCTGCCCCGCACCCGCCTATCAGTCGCTCTCACCTGCGTCTACCTATCACCACCCTGTGCCCACCCCGCCTCCCCTCTTTGGTCCACCCATCACTGCTCTGTTTTTCCCCTCCCTAGAAATCGGGCTTCCCCCTTTTCCTATCATCAGTCCCGAAGAAGGGCCCCGACCCGAAGCGTCGACTGTCTGCTTTTCTCCGCGGATGCTGCCTGAGTTCCCCTAGCACCGTCGTGCTTTTCATCTCGATTACAGCATCTATAGCCCTTTGTTTCTCTTGTATTATTTCTTGTAAAGGATATGTATAATTTATGATTAATTCTTGGGAATGCTGTGTATCTGATGCCCTCTGCCTGTGACGCTGGAGCAAGCAAGTTTTTTGTTTCATTTCCCCTGCGCACACAATAGCTTGTGCCCGTGAAAACAGACTTGAAGTCAAGTCTGACAAGTACCCACCCGTCACTGTAGGTCGCAGCGGCTGCAGTGGGTTGGGCCACACGGTATGTGTTGTAACCGCCCTGAAAGGCAAATAACAAGAGTGTTAGGACGCAAATTAAAAGACGGAACAGAAGTCACAGAGAGAGAGAGAGAGAGAGAGAGAGAGAGAGAGAATTTAAAAAGGAGAAAATTCTCGGACGTCTGAGCACAGGAGCACAGAGAGTTGGCCGCTTGGCCTCTCAAGCCTGCCCCGCTTTTCAATCAGATCATGACAGGTCTTCCCCTGACCTCATTTTATAGAACAAACATAGAACTTAGAACAGTACAGAGCAGGAACAGGCCGTTTCCACGATGTTCTGCCGAACTAATTAAACTGGTAATTAAACTCCTATCTAAATTATTCCCCTTTGCCTATACAATGTCCGTGCCCCTCCATTTCCTGCACGCCCATGTACCCATGTAAGAGCCTCATAACCTCCGTGCTGCACACCTCTCTGACTCTATAGATGCCCCCATCGTATCAGCCTCCAACACCACCCCTGGCAGCATATTCCAGGCACCCACCACACTCTCCGTAAAAAAAAACTTGTCCCGCACATCTCCTTTGAACTTACCCCCCTTTCACCTTAAAGATCTAACACCTCTGGTATTAGATATTTCGACCCTGGGAGGAGGGAGAAAGATACCGGCTGTCTACTCCATCTTTGCCTCTCGTAATTGTATAAACCTCGATCAGGTCTCCCCTCAAGTCTCCGCCTCTCCAGAGAAAACCAAGTTCGTCCAACCTCTCCTTATAGCGCACGCCCTCTAATCCAGGCAGCGTCCTGGTGACCCTCTTCTGCACCCTCTCCAAAGCCCCCACATCCTCCCTGTTATGGGGGCGACCAGAACTGGATGCATTGCTCCAGAGGGCGTGCATTTAAGGTGAGCGGGGGTAAGTTCCTAGGAGATGTGCGGGGCAAGTTTTCGTTTTACATAGAAAGTGGTGGGTGCCTGGGGTGATGGTGGAGGCAGATACCATCGAGACGTTTAAGTGGCTCTCAGGCAAATGAATGTGCAGAGAATGGAGGGGTAGGGCCATCGTGCAGGCAGAAGGGATTAGTTTAGTTCAAAGTTAAATTAATTCGGCACAACATCGTGGGCCGAAGGGCCTGTTCCTGTACTGTACTGTTCTGTGTTCCATGTAGTCTCAAAGAAGCGCGGGTTGGTAGATTCACTGGCCGCAGTAAATCACTCCCAGTGTGTGGGCGAGGGGCAGAATCTTGAGGCGGGAGGCAAGTTGACGGGGATGTGTATAAATAGGTGACTGATGGTCGGGACCGAGTCAGCGAACCGAAGGGTCTGCTGCCATCCTCTGCGGCTCGGTCAAACCACGTTTTAGCCGTCAGGGAAACAAGTACTTGTTTGCATGGGCGTTGTGAAGGAGGGAGGAGGGGGAGAATTTCAGGCGCAGGGGCAAACAGTGGGATAATGTTGGACTTCCCGCCTTCAGAGACCGGCAAGGAGAACACAAGAGGGCACAGGTTTGAGATCAGAGATGAGAGATTTTAAAGGGGACATCGGGAGCTACTTCTTCGCGAGAAGTATTGACGAGTATTTGGAACGAGCTGCCAGAAACTGTGGGCATATTAGCAACATTTAAACAAGAGAAACAAATAACTGCAGATGCCGGAATCCTGATGAAGAACACTCAGCAGGCCAGGCAGCATCCGTGGAGAAAAGCAGGTGGTCAACGTTTCAGGTCAGGACCCTTGTTCAGGACTGAAGATCGGAAAAGGGGAAGCCCGATATGTAGGGAGGGAAAAACAGAGCAGTGATTGGTGGCAGCGCAGGTGGAATTTAAGGTTAATGGCAGGACTCTTAGCAGTGTGGAGGAACAGAGGGATCTTGGGGTCCAAGTCCATAGATCCCTCAAGGTTGCCGCGCAGGTCGATAGGGTTGTTAAGAAGGCGTACGGTGCATTGGCCTTCATTAGTCGGGGCATTGAGTTCAAGAGCCGCGAGGTGATGTTGCAGCTCGAAAGAACCACACTTGGAGTATTGTGTTCAGTTCTGGTCGCCTCATTATAGGAAGGATGTGGAAGCTTTAGAGAGGGTGCAGAGGAGATTTACCAGGATGCTGCCTGGATTGGAGAGCACGTCTTATGAGGAGAGGCTGAGGGAGCTGGGGCTTTTCTCTTTGGAGAGGAGGAGGATGAGGGGTGACATGATAGAGGTGTACAAGAGGCACAGATCGAGTGGACAGTCAGAGACCTTTTCCCTAGGGCGACAATGGCTAACACGAGGGGACACAATTTTAAGGTGACTGGAGGAAGTTATAAGGGGGATGTCAGGGGTAAGTTGTTTACATGGAGAGCGGTGGGTGTGTGGAACACACTGCCGGCATAGCTGGTGGGGGGCAGGTACATTAGGGACATTTAAGAGACTCTTAGATAGACACATGAATGATAGAGAAATGGGGGGGGCGATATAGGAGGGAAGGGTTAGATAGATCTTAGAGCAGTTGGTGGGGGCAGTACATTAAGGACATTGAAGAGACTCTTAGATAGACACATGAATGACAGAGAAATGGAGGGCTATCTGATAGAGAAGGGCTACATAGAGCAGGATAAAATGTCGGCATAGCATCATCGGGGCTCAACAGGCGGCCAACATCGGGAAGCATCCGTGGGGAAAAGCACCACAGCCTGCTTTTCTCCACGGATACCGCCTGTCCTGCTAAGATCCTCCAGCATCACTGTGTTTTACATGTAAACGACAGCTGGACGCCTAGATGTTGCTAATAGGGACGGGAGAGTTTTGGAGGGCTGTGGGCCAAACGCGGGCCGATGGGACCAGCTCGCTGTGCAACACGGTCGGCACCGCCGAGTGGGGCCAAAGGGTCTGTTTCGGTGCCGTCTGACTCGGTGAGTTGGGGTTGGAGACACTCTGAGACCTGGGAATGGAAAGAAGCCGCAGCGAAGGATTTGACCTGGGTTGGGCGGGGGGGGTGGGGGGGGGGGGGAAGGTGACCTCCAGGCAAGGATACAAACTCTGGGGACCGTCCTGTCCACCCGTGACTTCACTCCTGAAGGTGGAGTGGCGGGTAGACAAGGGTGCTGAAGAATGCTTTTGGCCCGCTGGGCCTTCCATCAGTCAGGGCATTGAACATAGAACCTGGGAGGTCATGGTATGGCTGTACAAGAGGCTGGTGAAGCCACAACGAGAGTGCTGTGTTCAGTTCTGGTCGCCCTGCTGGAGGGCGAAAGAGTGCAGGAACTGTTTACAAGGATGTTGCCAGGACTCTAGGGGCTTAGTTATAGGGAGAGGTTGGACAAGCTCGGACTTCATTCCCTGGAGCGTAGGAGACTGTGAGGTGATCTTACAGATGTTTCTAAAATCATGAGGGGCGTAGACAGGGTGAATGCACCCAGTCTTTTGCCCAGGGTTGGGGAATCAAGAACTAGAGGGGAGAGCATGAGTTTAGGGTGAAAGGGGAGAGATTGAATAGGAGCGAGGGGCAACTTTTGTTTTTACACAAAAGGTGGTATCTATGTACAATGGGCTGCCAGAGAGTCGAGGCTTGTATGATAACAACTTTTAAAAGACAGGTGGGCAGGTACATGGTTAGGAAAGTTTCAGAAGGTTATGGGACAAGCGCGGGCAAATGGGGAATAGTTTGGGTGGGGCACCTTGGTCGCCGTGGACCAGTTGGGCCGAGGGGCCTCTTTTCCCTGCTGTATGACGCTGTGACTCGACCTAAGAGTAGGCCACTCGGCCCCTCGAGACGGTTCCCCACCCCCATCCATGGGGGTCGATGCATTTGTTACCTCAATTCCACTAACCGGCTCACTCACCAGTTGCTTATCACCCCCTGCCCCGTCTCTTTTCAAGAGTCTGCCTCCCTCCGTCTTAAACCTATTCACCCACTCTCCCTCCACTGCCCTTCGCAGGAGAGAGTTCCAGAGACTCATTACCTCCAGAGGACAGAGAGAGAGAGAGGTGGAGTGGAGTTAACAGAGATTGAGAGCCAGCGCAAGCGGAAAATATGGGGGGAAGGGGGGGAGTGCGGCTTGGAGGGGGCTGGAACGGCCGGTGAGGATTTTCGAATGATCTGATCTGTCGAAAGTGTGCAATGATAGAGGTAGAGAGAATGGAAGACGGACAGAGGCAATTCTGGTCACCTAACTGTAGGAAGGATATCAGTAAGATTGAAAGAGTGTAGAGGAGATTTACTAGAATGTTGCCGGGTCTTCAGGAGTTGAGTTACAGGGAAAGATTGAACAGGTTCGGACTTTATTCCTTGGAGCGCAGAAGAATGAGGGGAGATTTGATAGAGGTTTACAAAATTATGAGGGGTATAGACAGAGTAAATGCGAGCAGGCTCTTTCAAACTAGAATAGGAGAGAGAAGTAAGAGAGGACATGGCTTTAGAGTGAAAGGGGAAAGGTTTAGGGGGAACTTCTTCACTCAGAGAGTGGTGGGAGTGTGGAACGAGCTGCCATCTGACGTGGTAAATGCGGGCTCAATCTTAAGAATAAATTGGATAGATACATGGACGGGAGAGGTCTGGAGGGTTATGGACTGGGTGCAGGTCAATGGGACTAGAGGAATAAAGTTTCGGCACCGACTAGAAGGGCTGAATGGCCTGGTTCCTGTGCTGTAGTGTTCGATGGTTCTATGGGGCGATAACGATCACGGGGTTAGGAGGAGAATTCAAAGGCAGAAGGAAACAGCCAGAGGCGGAGACAGGTTGTGTAGGGAGCAGGGAGATGAGGAGGGAACCGGGGTCGGAGCGAGACAAAGAGGGTCAGGGTGGTGGGAAGAAGTAGAGGAGCAAAGAGAAACGAAAGCAGAGGAAGCGAAAGGGGGCAGTGAGAGAGTTTAGTGGGCAAAGGAAGAGAGAGTCGGGGACAGAGAGGGGTGAGATCGGGGCGTAAAGAGACGGTGCAAGAAAAGAGAGAGGGGGGCCAGAGGATGGGGTGAGAAGGAGGAACGAACGAAAGAACAACTTTGAGAACAAAGCGAGAGACAGACATAGAACATAGAACATTGCAGCACAGTACAGGCCCTTCGGCCCACGATGTTGTGCCGACGTTTTATCCCGCTCTAAAATCTATCTAACCCTTCTCTCCCACATAGCCCTCCATTTCTCTATCATTCACGTGTCTAAGAGTCATTAAGTGTCCCTAATGTATCTGGTCCCACAACCTGCTCTGTGATCTATCTAACCCTTCCCTCCCACATACCCCCCCCCCTCCATTTCTCTATCATTCATGTGACTAACAGACTCTTAAATGTCCCTAATGTATCTGCCCCCACCACCTCTGCCGGCAGTGCGTTCCACGCACCCACCACTCTCTGTGTAAAAAAACTTACCCCTGACATCCCCCTTATACCTCCCTCCAACCACCTTAAAATTATGTCCCCTGGGAAATAGCCATTGTCGCCCTGGGAAAAATCTCTGGCTGTCCACTCGATTTATGCCTCTTATCTTGTACACCTCTATCAAGTCACCTCTCATCCTCCTCCCCTCCAAAGAGAAAAGCCCCAGTTCGCTCAACCTCTCCTCATAAGACAAGCTCTCCAATCCAGGCAGCATCCTGGTAAATCTCCTCTGCACCCTCTCTGAAGCTCCCACGTCCTTCCTCTAAGGAGGCGACCAGAACTGAACACAACACACCCCAAGTGTGGTCTGACCAGAGTTCTGTAGAGCTGCAGACAGGGGAACAACCGACAGAGGGAAAATAAGTTGGGGAGGGGCGGTCAGAGAGAAAGAGACAGTCGAGGACAGAGAGAGAGAGAGAGAAGCAGACAGAAGGCAAAGGGAGAAGAAGCAAGGAAAGGGTGTGAGGAAAGGGTCAGAGGATCTAAGAGGGACAGGCGAAGGGTGAGGGAAAGAAGCCAGACAGCAGTTGACTGAGAGACAGAGATAGAGTGGAAGCCACAATAAAATAGAAAAGAAAATATGTATATTTATTATTTGCGGTTATACTTTATCGTTGTACACAAGTAAATACCTACATACACATCTGCCCCGTATAAACCGTCCTGATACACAACTCTGAAAGTAAAGCACAGAAAGAAATCAGTGTTACTACGGTACTTTGAGCAAGGTGTAAACGATTTGGATGATCCAACGGGTCGTGGGGAATTTGATGCGCGCCTTGTGACTGATGAGAAGCTAACAGGGACATTTAAACAAACGTGCTTTGTAAAGATAACACAAAAGAGGGGATTCTTCAATGATTTTAGAGCAGATTTCAGCTGCAATGTGAAGAGCAGTCTTGGGCAGAGCGCTTTGGGGAAGGATGTCGGATCATGTGGTCATTGAGCACGGAAAGTGGACCTTCGGCCTAATTCGTCCCTGCTGCCCAAGGTGCCTTCCTGACCTTCGTGTGCGTTGGGCCTTCATCCCGCTGAACCTTTCTTATCCATGGACCTGTCCAAATGTTTCTTTTTCGACGTTTTCCCAGGGCGACAATGGCTAACATGAGGGGGCATGGAGGAAGGTATAAGGGGGTGTCAGGGGTAAGTTTTTTACCCAGAGAGTGATGGGTCTGTGGAACGCACTGCCGGCAGAGGTGGTGGGGGGCAGGTACATCAGGGACATTTAAGACTTTTAGACACATGAATGATAGAGAAATGGAGGGGTATGTGGGAGGGAAGGGTTAGATAGATCTTAGAGCAGGATAAAATGTCGGCACAACATCGTGGGCTGAAGGGCCTGTACGGCGCTGTAATGTTCTATGTTGTAACTGTATCCGCCTCTACCACTTCCTCTGGCAGCTCGTTCCGCACACCCGCCGCCCTTTATGAAAAAGTTGCCCGTCGGGTCGACGTTTCCCCTCTCGCCTTCAACCTGTGCCCTCTGGTCTATCCAACCTACTCTAAACTGACCCCTTTCGGACACCACTAGTCACAGCCCTCCAATCTGAATGTACTCCCTCCACCACAACGCTCTGCTTTCTCCAGGCAAGCCAATTCTGAACCCACACGGCCAAACGTGTACTTTATTACACTGCACTTTCTCTGTAGCTGTGACACTTTGACACTGTGTCCTCCAGTCTAGGTAATCTTTCCAGCTCATCATCATAGAACCATAGAACAATACATCACAATACAGGCCCTTCGGCCCACAATGTTGTGCCGACCTTTAAACCTCGCTTAAGACTATCTAACCCCTTCCTCCCACATAACCCTCTATTTTAAATTCCTCCATATGCTTATCTAACAATCTCTTGAACTTGACCAGAGTACCTGCCTTCACCACCGCCCCAGGCAGCGCATTCCATGCCCCAACCACTCTCTGGGTGGAGAACCTCCCTCTGATATCTCCCTTGAGCATCCCACCCATTACTTTAAAGCCATGCCCTCTTGTATTGAGCACTGGTGCGCTGGGAAAGAGGCGCTGGCTGTCCACTCTATCTATTCCTCTTAATATTTTGTACACCTCTATCATGTCTCCTCTCATCCTCCTTCTCTCCAAAGAGTAAAGCCCTAGCTCCCTTGGTCTCTCCTCATAATCCATACTCTCCAAACCAGGCAGCATCCTGGTAGATCTCCTCTGCACCCTTTCCAACGCTTCCGCATCCTTCCCATAATGGGGCGGCCAGAACTGGACACAGTACTCCAAGTGTGGTCTAACCAGAGTTTTGTAGAGCTGCATCATTACCTCACGGCTCTTAAACTCGATCCCCCAACTTATGAAAGCCAACATCCCATAAGCTTTCTTAACTACACTATCCACCTGTGAGGCAACTTTCAGTGATCTGTGGATATGGACTCCCAGATCCCTCTGGTCCACTACCCAGAATCCTGCCAATAACCTTGTACTCCGCCTTGGAGTTTGTCCTTCCAAAGTGTACCACCTCACACTTCTCCGGGCTGAACTCCATCTGCCACTTCTCAGCCCAGCTCAGCATCCTATCAATATCCCTCTGCAATCTCCGACAGCCCTCCACACTATCCACAACACCACCGACATTTTGTGTCGTCTGCAAACTTGCCAACCCGCCCTTCTACCCCCTCATCCAAGTCATTAATAAATATCACGAAAAGTAGAGGTGCCAGAACAGACCCTTGTGGGACACCACTAGTCACAGCCCTCCAATCTGAATGCACCCCCTCCACCACAACCCACTGCTATCTACAGGCAAGCCAATTCTGAATCCACACGGCCAAACTTGTACCTGATTGCACTGCACTTTCTCTGTAGCTGTGACACTTTAGTCTGTACTGTTATTGCTCTTACCTGTACTACTTCAATGCACTCTGCACTGCCTCAATGCAACCTGCACTACCTCAATACACCCTGTACCAGCTCAATGTAACTACACCGTATAATGAATTGATCTGTACGATCGGTATGCAAGACAAGTTTTTCACTGTATCTCGGTGCAAGTGCCAATAATAAACCAGTACTAGTACTATAGCTGGGCGACCAGAACTGCACATTTTGCTCCAAGCGTGGACTCACCAGCGTCTTGTACACTCGGTGCCTCGAGTGGTGAGTAGGCACGGTAATGTAGTGGTTAGTTTACCGCTATTACAATGCCAGCGACCCGGGTTCAATTCCGGCCGCTGCCTGTAAGGAGCTTGTAGGTTCTCCCCACGTGTGTCTGCGTGGGTTTCCTCTGGGTGCTCCGGTTTCCTCCCACATTCCAAAGACGTACGGGTTAGGAAGTTGCGGGCGTGCTAAGTTAGCGCCAGAAGCGTGGTGACACTTGCGGGCTGCCCCCCAGAACACTCTACGCAAAATATGCATTTTACCGTGTGTTTCGATGTACATGTGACCTAATGAAGATATCTTATTTTACACACTTCTATCAGGTCTCCCCTCAGCCTCCGACGTTCCATAGAAAACAACCCAAGTTTGTCCGGCCTGTCTGTGTAGCTAGTACTCTCTAACCCAGGCAACAACCGCTTCTGTACCCTCTTCAAAGCCTCCACATCCTTCCCGTATTGGTGAGACCAGAAGTGCACACGTTATTCCAGATGTAGCCTAACCAAAGTTTAACACAGCGGCGTCGTGACTTCCTAACTTTAGTACTCAACTCCCCAACTGATGAAGGCAAGCCTTCTTAACCACCCTGTCGACTGGAGTTTGCACTTCCAGGAAGCTGAGGACTTTCACCCCCAAGACCCCTCTGTTCTCTGTTGGAATAGGATCCAACAGCCAGCTGCAGACGCTGGGATCTAGAAGAAAAACGCGGTGATGCTGGAGGAACTCAGCAGTGCCACGCAGCATCCGCGGAGAAAAGCAGGCGGTCAACGCTTCGGGTCAGGACCCTTCCTCAGGACTGAAGATAGGAAAAGGGGAAGCCCAGTATATAGGAGGGAAAAAGCAGAGCAGTCATAGGTGGACAAAAGAGGGGAGGCGGGGTGGGCACATGGTGGTGATAGGTAGATGCAGGTAAGAGACAGTAATAGGCAGGTGCGGGGAGGGAGGAGGGGAGGGCAGATCCACCGGGGGATGGGTCAAAAGTAAGGAGAGAGAGGTGGAAATGAGGCTAGGAAAGGGAAGAAGATAAGTAGCGTTGTGGGGGGGTGGGGTGGGGAAGGAGGGTGGGGATTAGTTGAAGCGGGAGAATTCAATGTTCATGCTATCAGGCTGCAAGGTTCCAAGACGGGAAACGAGGCGCTGTTCCCTCCACTTTACTCTTGGAATTCTCCCGGCAGTGGAGGGGGCCGAGGACTGACATATCAGTGAGAGTGCGGGAGGGGGGAGTTGAAGTGACCGGCAACGGGGAGATGCAGATCGCGGACCGGCAACGGGGAGGTGCAGGTCACTTTGATCCATCCCCCCCGGTGGATCTGCTCTCCACTCCCCCCCCGCCCCCACCGGCACCTGCCTCCACTCTCTCTCTCTCTCGCCTGCATCTACCTATCACCACCCTGTGCCCACCCCGCCTCCCCTCTTTTGTCCACCGATCACTGCTCTGCTCCCCACCCCCCCACCCCCCCACCCCACCGATATATTGGGCTTCTCCCTTTTCCAATCTTCAGCCCCTGAGGAAGGGTCCGGAAACGTTGACCGCCTGCTTTTCTCCGCGGATGCTGCCTGGCCTGCTGAGTTCCTCCAGCATCACCGTGTTTCCCGACAGCCAGCTGTTTGCTTGCGTGACCCCAGAGGTCTTACTCTGAGCGGCGTGCGACCCACGGTAGGCTTACCCTCCGTAGGCCGGGATAGGCGAAGGCGCCGCCGCTGCCCGGATAGTGTTGTAAACGGCCCTGCCCCGGCCACGCAGGTGGGTCCCCCTGTAGGCGATGGCTGGAGCTGCAGCGGCCACTGGGTACGGGAAACCAGTCACTGTGGAGGGGGGGGGGGGGGGGGGGGGAGAGACAGTGAACGGAGCGTTAAACTGGAAGGGTAAAACACCCCAGGGGCAATGCGTTGCAACTTACGGGTTTGGAAATGCCCACCCGGGCGTCGGGGTATAGCGACCAGCAAGTACGAAAGGGCGACGCGAGGGACGGCCGAAGCATCTGGTGCCGCGGGCGATCTGCTGGAACACCCAGCGGGTCGGGCAGCGTCTGTGGGGAGGAGCGGGGGAAGGGACTGTCGACGTTTGGGGTCGACGCCCTGCATCAGGACTGAGAGTGGAAGAGGAGAGACGGCTATCCCTCCCTCCCCCCCCCCCCCACACCCTCACACCGCTCTCAGTCCTGATGCAGGGTTTCGAACCGAAACCTCGACAATTTCCCCCGCCCGCAGATGCTGCTGGACCCGCTGAGTTCTTCCAGCAAGGGAATCCGGATTTTTGTGTCGGTAGAAGAGACAGAGCTGTTTTAATTTAACTAAAAACGACCGCTGCATTGTTTGACGATATATCATCATGCAAGTATCAATACAAGAGACTGCCTTGTCAGTTTCCGAAACGAATGTCCTCAGCGGCCTCCCGCTGTGGACCAGCGTCCCGGTATCCTTGCCCCTTGGCAAGCTGCTTCACTTCCCTGCATCCAGTTCGTGTCCACTTATTCACTTCACACAAACCAGTGGGTTTCATTCCACGTCTCAAATATCTGCTAGTGATTTGGGAAATCCGTAAGGGCGAGTTTCGTTAACCGAACGGCCGAGATGAGGGGGTGGGCTGCATTTCACTGCGTGCGAGGGGCTTCGGGATACGTCGGGGCTGTGGGCGGACGCGTCAACACTGGAATCGTTTCATTTTTCTACCTGTGAATATTTCCGGGGCATAGACAGCTCCGACCATGGGGTTAATCTTCCAGCCTGTGAGCAGAAGGAAAGGCAAAGTAAAACAAGAGGAAACCAATGTGAGCTCCGAGGCCGTTCGTCCCATCCAATCGATACTGGCCCAGTCTGGTTCAAGTGAGCCGCTCCGCTTCCAATCTCTCATGAGGCTGGAAAGAGCGCAGAGGTGATTTACGAGGAGGTTGCCAGGACTCGAGGGCATGAGAGATGTTGGTCAGGCTGGGATTTTATTCCTTGGAGGGTAGGAGACTGAGGGTTGACCTGAAGGAGGTGTATAAGATCATAGGGGGGCATAGACAGGGTGAATGCATGATGCCCTTTTCCCTAGGGAAGGGGGACTAACAACTAGAGGGCATGGCTTTAAACTGACAGTGGAAAGATTTGAAAAGAGACACCGGGGCAACTTCTTCACACGGAGGGCTGTGCGTCTATTGAACGAGCTGCCAGAGGAAGTGATAGGGAACATAGGAATAGAGGACAGTACAGCCCTCAATGTTGTGCTGAACTAACTAAGCTACTGGCACCTAATCAAACTAATCCCTTCTGCCTGCACGGGCTCCATATTCCCTCCATTCTCTGCTCATCCATGTGCCTGTCTAACAGCCTCTTAAAGCCCTCTATAGTATCTGCCTCCACACCACCACCGCTGGCAGCACATTCCAGGCACCCACCACCCTCTGTGTGTAAAATACATGGAACTCCCCCTACACCCTCCAACTCCCACCACCACCCCCACCACTATCTCAACAGCACGCCCTCCAGTATTAGACATTTCGACCCTGGGGAAAAAGATACCGGCCGTCTACTCTAAAGACACCTCTCATAATTTCATAAACTTCTCCTTCTAAGCGCCTCCTTCCAAGGGCACCGATGCTCAAGACAAGAGGGCATGGCTTTAAGGTTATGGGTGGAAGGTTCAGGGGAGATGTCAGGGGGAGGTTTTTCACCCAGAGAGTGGTTGGTGCATGGACTGCACTGCCTGGGGTGGTGATGGAGGCAGGTACATTGGACAGGTTGAAGAGTTTGTTGGATAGGCCAAGGGCACCGATGCTCAAGACAAGAGGGCATGGCTTTAAGGTTATGGGTGGAAGGTCCAGGGGAGATGTCAGGGGGAGGTTTTTCACCCAGAGAGTGGTTGGTGCATGGACTGCACTGCCTGGGGTGGTGATGGAGGCAGGTACATTGGACAGGTTGAAGAGTTTGTTGGATAGGCACATGGAGGAATGTGAGATACAGGGTTATGCGGGAGGAAAGGTTTAGATAGTGTGAGGGTGGTTTGATGGACGGCACAACATGGTGGGCCGAAGGGCCTGTTTTGTGCTGTACGATTCTATGGTTCTATCAGGTCTCCCCTCAGCCTCCGCCGTTCCAGAGAAAACAACCCGAGTTTGCCCAACCTCTCCTTATGGAAAATGTCCTCTAATCCAGGCAGCACCCTGGGGAACCTCTTCTGCACCCTCTGCAAAGCCTCCGCATCCATCCGATAATGGGGCGACCAGAACTGAGTGCAATACTCCAGATGCGGGCTAACTAGTTTCATAAAGCTGCAACACAACCTCCCGACTCTTGGACTCGGTGCCTCGTCTAATAAAGGCAAGCATGAGGTTACAATAACGACATTAGATTAGATAAAATAAGATAAGACGCCTTTATTAGTCACATGTACATCGAAACACACAATGAGATGCATCTTTTGTGTTCTGGGGGCAGCCCGCAAGTGTCGCCTCGCTTCCGGCACCAACATAGCATGCCCACAACTTCCTAACCCGTACGTCTTTTAAATGTGGGGGGAAATCGGAGCACCCGGAGAAAGCCCACGCAGACACACGGGTGGGGGGGGGGGGGGGGAGGTGGAGAACGTACAGACTCCTTACAGACAGTGGCGGGAATTGAACCCGGTCGCTGGCGCTGCAATAGCGTTACGCTAGATGTTACTTTAAGAGACATGTGCACAGGTACATGGATGGGAACATTTTAGACGGATATGGGCCAAACGCGGGCAAATGGGACTGGCTTAAAAGGGGCATCTTGGCGGGCACGGATGAGTTGGGCCGATGGGGCCTGTTTCCGTGCTCTGGGTATGTAAGTTGAGTCGCTGTAGGTGTGAGCTATCGGCACAACCAGACAACGACACGGGGTCACCCCGCCCAAGCCCCCACTTTCTGGAGAGAGAAGAGAGACGGTAGGTTGCTGAAATCCGGAGCGACACACGAAGGCGCTGGAGGAGCTCAGCGGAGGGGAACGGACAGTCGACGTTTCGGGTCGAGACCCTTCATCTGGACTGGAAAAGAACGTGGGGAGAGAGCCGGTGTAAAACGGTGGCGGGCAGGGGAGAAGCAAGAGCTGGAAGGTGACAGGTGGGTCCAGGTGAGGAGGGGGGAGGGTGATCATCGGAGAGATGGAGGAGGGGGAGAGACGGAATGTCGGAAGCTGGGAGGTGACGTGGATGTGGCAGAGGGTTGCAGCTAATGGAATCTGATAGGAGAGGAAGGTGCAGCGTGGAATATTGGGGAGGGGAACCAGTGGGAGGAGGGTGTGGGTGATGGGCAGGTGAAGAGAGTGGGGGTGGAGGGGAAATAGATAGGGGGATGGGGGCATGCTATGTTAGCGCCGCAAGCGTGGCGACACTTGCGGGCTGCCCCGCAGAACACTCTGCACAAAAAGGTGCATTTCACTGTGTTTCGATGTGCATGTGACTCACAAAGACCCTCGGCCTCCAGCACATTCTCAGTACCGCAAAACAGTCACTATCTGTTCCGATGTGCGTGTGACTAATAAATAAATATCTAATCTATCTAAGGGGGAAGGGGGGAAAGGGGGATGTTTGAGAATTCGATGGTCCTGTCACCAGGGTTGAGACTAGCCAGGCGGAAGGTGAGGCTCTGTTCCTCCAATTTGCCCTAATTAGCTTCGACCCGGAGGAGGCGGAGGACAGACATGTCGTGGTGGGAATGGAGGAGTGGAATTACAATGGCTGGAGATCCCAGCTGGCACGGAGCGCAGGTGCTGAGCGAACCCCGCTCTTTACGAAGGCCCAGGTGTCTTGCCTGGGTGACCACTGATGGTTAGACGACCCCCAAATCCCCCCGGGCTAGGGGGACAGCGTTTCTCAGCGCCCGTCCGCACTCCACCCGTTTCAACGTGGCGCTTGCCTCAACTCACCATTGATGTAGGAAGCAGGGGACTTCTTGGGAGTCACAACCCGCGCTGTTGCGTTGTTGACCTGGAATATAAAACCGAAGATTCGGGTGGAATCAGAGTACACAACCTCAAGGGAATAGGAGCAAGTATCAGCTCTGTGGCTTGCCGACGGCACGACTGGTGGACGAATCACGGGTGGGGATGAGTCGGCGTGCAGGAGCGGGGCAGGACACCTGGTTGGGTGGGTGCCTCAATAACAACCTCTCACTCAATGCCAGTAAAACTGAAGAACTGATGGCTGACTTCAGGAGGGGGGAACATGAGCCAGACGACGTTGGTGGGAAGGGTCAGCAGCATTCAATTCCTGGGGCGCTAACGTATCGGACGACCTGTGCTGCGCCCAGCACGTAGAGGCTATCACAAGGAGGGCGCGCCGGCGTCTACGTTCTGAGGAGGTTAAGGAGGTCCGACTTGTCACCGAACACTCCAACAGACTTCTGTTGAAACTATCCTCACCGGTTGCATCACGGCCTAGGACGGCGATTTGGGTAAGAAGCTGCAGAGATTAGTGGACTCTGCCCGATACATCAGGGCCACATCCGTCCCCTCCGTCAGGAGTATCTACCGGAGGCGTTGCCTAAAGAAGGCAACATCCATGATCGAAGATATGCCCACCATCCGGGCCGTGCCATCTCGCAGCTCCCATCGGGCAGGAGGTACAGAAGCCTGGTGTCCCCACACCACCAGGTTCAAGAACAGCTACTGTTTAACCAAGGCACACTTGTGTGTGTGTCTGCGAAGGGGTGTGCGTGTGTGTGTGTGTGTGTGTGTGTGTGTGTGTGTGTGTGTGTGTGTGTGTGTGTGCGTGCGTGCGTGCGTGTGTGTGTGTGTGTGTGTGTCTGTCTGTCTGTCTGTCTGTCTGTCTGTGTCGGTATGTGTGTGCTTGTGCCTGTTTCTGTGTGTCTCTGGGTGTGCGTGTGTATGTGTCTGTGTGTGTGTGTCTGTGTGCGTCTGTCTGTCTGTGTGTGTTTCTGTCTGTGTGTGTGCGTGCGTGTGTGTCTGTGTGTCTCTGGGTGTGCGTGTGTATGTATCTGTGTGTGTGTGTGTGTGTGTGTGTGTGTGTGTGTGTGTGTATGTGTCTGTGTGTGTGCGTGTGTGTGCGTGTGTGTGTGTGTAAGGAAAGCGGAGCTCCCAGAGGAAACCTACAAGATCACAGGGAAACTTGCAAACTCCACACGCACACACACACACACACACACACACACACACACGTATGCCTGTTCGCACTCACAGGCACAGAGCCGGGAATTGGAATAAAGCAGAGTCGCCGGAGCACTGAGGCACCAGCGACTAACCCAGAGACTGGAGGGGGCTGAATGAATGCTGGACGTGACACCAAACACCGGCCACATATGTACAGAAGAAAAATAAATGGAATGGAATGGAATAGGATGGCGCGCAATTCACTCTGCCGCCGCCAAACACAATTTTAACCTTCTACGTTGTGGGACTAGTTCACTCCTTTACTGTCTACCAGAAGGCTGGGCAGCTCCCCCTTACTCCCAGCCCACCCTCCCCCTCATGAGTGACCAGGACACTGCACAACCCACCTCAATCTTCCGGCCCTCCACGATGGTAGCGTTCAACTTCTCCCGTGCACGGTCGGCGTCAACGCTGTTCTCGAACGTGACGAATCCAAACCCCTGTCAGGAAGGAGGTGGAAGCTCATGTCAATGCAATGTGTGTGGGACTGTGCCTGTGCAACACTGGGGTACGGTACCGATGGGGACGGGTCTGTCACTGTATAACACCGGGGTTCAGTACCGGTGGGGATGGGTCTGTCACTGTGTAACACCGGGGTACAGTACCGGTGGGGACGGGTCTGTCCCTGTGTAACACCAGGGTACAGTACTGGTGGGGCGGTCTGTCACTGTATAACACTGGGGTACAGTCCCGGTGGGGACGGGTTTGTCGCTGTATAACACCGGGGTACAGGACCGGTGGGGTGAGTCTGTCACTGTATAACACTGGGGTACAGTGCTGGTGTGGATGGGTTTGTCACTGTATGACACTGGGGTACAGTGCTGGTGTGGACGGGTCTGTCACTGTATAACACCGGGGTACGGTACCGGTGGGGACTGGTCTGTCGCTGTATGACACTGGGGTACAGTACCGGTGGGGATGGGTCTGTCGCTGTGTAACACCGGGGTACGGTACTAGTGTAGATGGTTTTGTCGCTGTATAACACTATGGTACAGTACCAGTGGGGCGTATCTGTCGCTGTGTAACACAGGGGTACAGTACTGGTGGGGTCTGCAGGGATCGGTGTTGGGTCCACTACTGTTCACGTTATATGTTAATGATCTGGATGACTGAATTGATGGCTTTGTGGCCAAGTTTGCGGATGGTGCAAAACTAGGTGGAGGGGCAGGTAATTTTGAGGAAGTAGGGAGTCTGCAGGTTGGAAGAGTGGGCAAAGAAGTGGCCGATGAAATACAAGTGCAGGTAAGTGTACGGTCATGCACTTTGGCAGAAGGAATAAAGCATAGACTATTTTCCAAATGGGGGAGCGAATTCAGAAGTCAGAGACACAAAGGGAAGTGGGAAGTCCCAGTGCGGATTCCCTAACGGTTAACTTGTAGGTAGGCAAATGCAATGTCAGCATTCATTTCGAAAGGACTAGCATATAAAATCCAGGATGTAATGCTGAGGCTTTATAAGGCATTGGTCAGACCACATTTGGAGTATTGCGAGCAGTTCTGGGCCCCGTATCTAAGGAAGGATGTGCCGGTATTGGAGAGGGTCCAGAGAAGGTTTGTGAGAATGATCCCGGGGATGGAAGGGTTAACATGTGAGGAGCGTTTGATGGCTCTGGGCCTGTACTCGCTGGGGTTAGCAGAATGAAGGGAGGATGTCATTGAAACCTGTGGAATATTGAAAGGCCTGGATAGAGTGGACGTGAAGAGGACGTTTCCAGTAGTGGGAGAGTCTAGGACCAGAGGGCACAGCCTCAGAATAGAAGGACCTCCCTTCCAAACTGATATAAGGAGGAATTTCATTAGCCAGAGGGGTGGTATATCTGTGGAATTCAAGTCATTGGGTATATTTAAACTGGTTTTATAGTTTCTTGATCAGTCAGAGCGTCAAAGGTTACAGGGAGAAGAGAGGAGAATGAAGTTGAGAGGGAAATATACTGTAAATCAGCCCTGATCGAATGCCGGAAAAGAATTGATGGGCCGAACTGCCTAATTCTACTCCCATTAAGACATTCTTGTGGTCTGAGAAAATTGCCCCATTGCGGGAAGGATGTGGAGGCTTTGGAGAGGGTGCAGAAGAGGTTTCCCAGGCTACTGCCTGGATTAGAGGACAGGTGCTTTAAGGAGAGTTTGGAGAAATTTGGATCATTTTCTCCGGAGCGGCGGAGGCTGAGGGGAGACCTGATCAAAGTTTATAAGATTATGAGAGGCACAGATAGAGTAGACAGCCGGTATCTTTTTCTCAGGGTCGAAATGTCCAGTACTGGAGGGTATGCATTTAAGGTGAGAGGGGAAAGTTCAGAGGAGATGTGCGGGGCAAGTTTTTTTCTCTCACACAGTTGGTGGGTGCCTGGAATACGCTGCCTGGGGTGGTGTTGGAGGCAGATACGATAGAGGCGTTTAAGAAGCACTTATATAGGCAGAATCTACAGAGAAATACTAGTTTAATTAGTTCGGCACAACATCGTGGGCCGAAGGGCCTGTTCCTGTGGTCGAAGAACTGGAATTCGTTTATTACAGTCACTTGTACCCGAGGTCCAGTGAAAACCTTGTCCTGCATACCGATCCTACAGGTTAATTCATTACACGGTGCATTGAGGTAGTACAGGGCACACTGAGGTAGTGCAGGGTGCATAGATGTAGTACAGAGTGCATTCAGGTAGTGCAGGGTGCATTGCGGTAATACAGGGTGCATTCAGGTAATACACAGTGCATTGAGGTACTACACAGAGTGCATTGAGGTAGTACAGGGTGCATTCAGGTAATACACAGCGCATTGAGGTACTACAGAGTGCATTGAGGTAGTACAGGGTGCATTGCGGTAATACAGGGTGCATTCAGGTAATACACAGTGCATTGAGGTAGTACAGAGTGCATTGTGATAGTACAGGATGCACAGGTAGTACAGGGTGCACTGCGGTAGTGCAGAGTGCATTGAGGTGGTACAGGGTGCACTGAGGTAGTACAGGTTGCATTGAGGCAGTACAGGGTGCATTGTGGCAGTATAGGGTGCACTGAGGTAGTACAGGGTGCATTGCGGTAGTGCAGGGTGCATTGAGGTGGTACTGGGTGCACTGATGTAGTACAGGGTGCATTGAGGGAGTACTGGGTGCATTGTGGTAGTGCAGAGTGCATTGAGGTGGTACAGGGTGCACTGAGGTAGTACAGGGTGCACTGAGGTAGTACAGGGTGCATTGCGGCAGTAAAGGGTGCACTGAGGTAGTACAGGGTGCATTGCGGTAGTAGAGGGTGCACTGAGATAGTACAGGCTGCATTGTGGTAGTACAGGGTGCATTGAGGTAGTACAGGGTGCATTGAAGTAGTACAGGGTGCATTGAGGTATTACAGAGTGCATTGTGGTAGTACAGGGTGTATTGAGATAGTACAGGGTGCACTGAGGGAGTACTGGGTGCATTGTGATAGTGCAGAGTGCATTGAGGTGGTACAGGGTGCACTGAGGTAGTACAGGGTGCATTGCGGTAGTACAGGGTGCATTGCGGCAGTACAGGGTGCATTGAGATAGTACAGGGTGCATTGAAATAGTACAGGGTGCATTGTGGTAGTACAGGGTGTATTGAGGTATTACAGAGTGCATTGTGGTAGTACAGGGTGCATTGAGATAGTACAGGGTGCACTGAGGTAATACAAGTTAAAAACAATAACAGAATACAGAGTAAAGTGTCACAGCTACAGAGAAAGTGCAGTGCAATAAGGTGCAAGGTCACAACAAGGTAGATTGTGAGGTCAAGAGTGCAAGAGATGAGGCCTGGGGAAGATCAGCCGTGGTCATATTGAATGAGGGAACACTCCACCTCCTGGGTTCTTATGATGTTACGCTTCCCCGTGACTGCGTGGGTTTCTCCCCAGAGTGCTCCAGCTTCCTGCCACATCCCAAAGACCGTGTAGACTAGTGGGTCAGAAGGCCACTGTAAAATGTCTCTGGCGTGTAGGTGAGCCGTGGACTGAGAGGGGAGGGGAAGGATTTCCGGTATATGGCAGTGTAGGGGGTGGGGGGGGGGGGGGTATGGAGACTGGCAGGTGATAGGTGGAACTAGTTGGGGAGGGACTGACGGACAGTGGGAACCAGGTGGGGATCGGCTGGGACAGGAGCTGTGAGGTGCTCAGTGGGACCAGGTGGGGATCGGCTGGGACAGGAGCTGTGAGGTGCTCAGTGGGAACCAGGTGGGGATCGGCTGGGACAGGAGCTGTGAGGTGCTCAGTGGGACCAGGTGGGGATCGGCTGGGACAGGAGCTGTGAGGTGCTCAGTGGGACCAGGTGGGGATCGGCTGGGACAAGAGCTGTGAGGTGCTCAGTGGGAACCAGGTGGGGATCGGCTGGGACAGGAGCTGTGAGGTGCTCAGTGGGAACCAGGTGGGGATCGGCTGGGACAGGAGCTGTGAGGTGCTCAGTGGGACCAGGTGGGGATCGGCTGGGACAGGAGCTGTGAGGTGCTCAGTGGGAACCAGGTGGGGATCGGCTGGGACAGGAGCTGTGAGGTGCTCAGTGGGACCAGGTGGGGATCGGCTGGGACAGGAGCTGTGAGGTGCTCAGTGGGACCAGGTGGGGATCGGCTGGGACAGGAGCTGTGAGGTGCTCAGTGGGACCAGGTGGGGATCGGCTGGGACAGGAGCTGTGAGGTGCTCAGTGGGACCAGGTGGGGATCGGCTGGGACAGGAGCTGTGAGGTGCTCAGTGGGACCAGGTGGGGATCGGCTGGGACAGGAGCTGTGAGGTGCTCAGTGGGACCAGGTGGGGATCGGCTGCGACAAGAGCTGTGAGGTGCTCAGTGGGAACCAGGTGGGGATCGGCTGGGACAGGAGCTGTGAGGTGCTCAGTGGGAACCAGGTGGGGATCGGCTGGGACAGGAGCTGTGAGGTGCTCAGTGGGACCAGGTGGGGATCGGCTGGGACAGGAGCTGTGAGGTGCTCAGTGGGAACCAGGTGGGGATCGGCTGGGACAGGAGCTGTGAGGTGCTCAGTGGGACCAGGTGGGGATCGGCTGGGACAGGAGCTGTGAGGTGCTCAGTGGGACCAGGTGGGGATCGGCTGGGACAGGAGCTGTGAGGTGCTCAGTGGGACCAGGTGGGGATCGGCTGGGACAGGAGATGTGATGTGCTCAGTGGGAACCAGGTGGGGATCGGCTGGGACAGGAGCTGTGAGGTGCTCAGTGGGACCAGGTGGGGATCGGCTGGGACAGGAGCTGTGAGGTGCTCAGTGGGACCAGGTGGGGATCGGCTGGGACAGGAGCTGTGAGGTGCTCAGTGGGACCAGGTGGGATCGGCTGGGACAGGAGCTGTGAGGTGCTCAGTGGGACCAGGTGGGGATCGGCTGGGACAGGAGCTGTGAGGTGCTCAGTGGGACCAGGTGGGGATCGGCTGGGACAGGAGCTGTGAGGTGCTCAGTGGGACCAGGTGGGGATCGGCTGGGACAGGAGCTGTGAGGTGCTCAGTGGGACCAGGTGGGGATCGGCTGGGACAAGAGCTGTGAGGTGCTCAGTGGGAACCAGGTGGGGATCGGCTGGGACAGGAGCTGTGAGGTGCTCAGTGGGAACCAGGTGGGGATCGGCTGGGACAGGAGCTGTGAGGTGCTCAGTGGGACCAGGTGGGGATCGGCTGGGACAGGAGCTGTGAGGTGCTCAGTGGGAACCAGGTGGGGATCGGCTGGGACAGGAGCTGTGAGGTGCTCAGTGGGACCAGGTGGGGATCGGCTGGGACAGGAGCTGTGAGGTGCTCAGTGGGACCAGGTGGGGATCGGCTGGGACAGGAGCTGTGAGGTGCTCAGTGGGACCAGGTGGGGATCGGCTGGGACAGGAGCTGTGAGGTGCTCAGTGGGACCAGGTGGGGATCGGCTGGGACAGGAGCTGTGAGGTGCTCAGTGGGACCAGGTGGGGATCGGCTGGGACAGGAGCTGTGAGGTGCTCAGTGGGACCAGGTGGGGATCGGCTGGGACAGGAGCTGTGAGGTGCTCAGTGGGACCAGGTGGGGATCGGCTGGGACAGGAGCTGTGAGGTGCTCAGTGGGAACCAGGTGGGGATCGGCTGGGACAGGAGCTGTGAGGTGCTCAGTGGGACCAGGTGGGGATCGGCTGGGACAGGAGCTGTGAGGTGCTCAGTGGGAACCAGGTGGGGATCGGCTGGGACAGGAGCTGTGAGGTGCTCAGTGGGACCAGGTGGGGAGGTGGTAATTGTCAGGTGGAACCAGGAGAGGGTAGGGCTGCGGCAGGAGCTGGTACGTGATTGGTGGAACCAGATGGGAAGCAGGTGATGGACAGGTGGGGACCAGGTAGGGGTGTACCAAGGGCTGGTACGTGATTGGTGGAACCAGATGGGAAGCGGGTGATGGACAGGTGGGGACCAGGTAGGGGTGTACCAAGGGCTGGTACGTGATTGGTGGAACCAGATGGGAAGCGGGTGATGGACAGGTGGGGACCAGGTAGGGGTGTACCAAGGGCTGGTACGTGATTGGTGGAACCAGATGGGAATGGGAGGTGATGGACAGATAACCAAGAGGGCGGGACAGAATTCGGTCGATGGAGCCGGCAAGTGTAAACGTGCTGGCTGTTCGGCACGGATCGATGGGCCGAAGAGTCTGTTTCATTGCTCTGCAATACAAACCTTCGATCCCCGCTCATTGAAGATAATTTCAACGTCCAGGATTTTGCCGAATTGCTGGAAGAGAGAGGGGCAGCGATTAGAGGGGGTGACCGGTGCAGAACCCCAAATCCCAAATCGGGACGTCCGGACCACATGGTGACTGTCGGAAGCCGGCGAACCAGATGGGGTGCGGGTGATGGGCAGCTTCCACACTGGCGGGTCTCACCTCTTGGGCTTTTACCGAGACCGGGAACGGCCCCGAGCTGTTCAACTGGACGTTAGCCAAGTGGTGATCTAATCATTTACAGAATATCGGTCACTGACCTCTGGCGACCTCACTCTGGACAGTCTGTTGGTCACTGAGCCCTGGTGGCCTTACTCCGGACAGTCTGTTGGTCACTGAGCCCTGGTGGCCTTACTCCGGACAGTCTGTTGGTCACTGACCTCTGGTGACCTCATCCTGGACTCTCTTCTGGTCACTGGTGGTCTCACTCCGGACCATCTGCATGTCACTGACCTCTGCTGACCTCCACCCGTGTCCTTGCTCTGATCTATCTCCTGACCATTGTAGAGGTCCGACTGGCCCTCCTACCTGCCAATAAAGCCCTTTCTCTTGTCATCCCCAGCGGAGACAAGCCCAACCTGCCCAAACTCTCCTCAAGAGCCAAAGCGCCCATCCATTGGAATGGTCCAGGTTAAGGGCCCGAAGTCCTTCCTCAAGCTAGAGAGACCGCCGACTCTACGGGACGATCTGTACCCTCCGTGACAACTTCTAGGTTACTCTTCAAGCCCTTCGGTTGTCCCAACTCCGCGGTTGGCTCTGCCCAAGAGTACAACCTCCCTTCCTCGGACGCGTCCCCACCCAACGCCCGTGGACGGACTCACACACAAAACCTCCTCACCCCAAACATCTGCCGCAGGTCGGGATCTCTGAACCGGAACGGGATGTTGGAGACATGGAGACGTTTGGGCTGTGCCTTGGTGTCCTCGGACTCTTGAGACAGCTGCGGTGTGTTCTGCTGACTCGAATCTTCCTGCTGCTAACAGTGATAGAGAGGGGGGAAAAAGGTGGGAATTCTTTCAAATTAAAAATAAGTTTGCATAGAACCATACAGCACATAAAACAGGCCATTCGGCCCTTCCAGTCTGTGCCGAGACTTTATTCCGCTAGTCCCATTGACCTGTACCCAGTCCATGACCCTCCAGACCTCTCCCGTCCATATATCTATCCAATTTATTCTTAAAACCTGAGTCCTCATTTACCACGTCAGATGGCAGCTCGTTCCACGCTCCCACCACTCTCTGAGTGAAGACGTTCCCCCTAAACCTTTCCCCTTTCACCCTAAAGCCATGTCCTCTCGTACTTATCTCTCCTAATCTAGTTGGAAAGAGCCTGCTCGCATTTACTCTGTATAAACCCCCTCATAATTTTGTAAACCTCTATGAAATCTCCCCTCATTCTTCTACGCTCCAAGGAATAAAGTCCGAACCTGTTCAATCTTTCCCTGTAACTCAACCCCTGAAGACCCGGCAACATTCTAGTAACCTCCTAGCTTCACAAAGCTTCTTTCTCCCTGCTGAATTCTTGGCTTCAGAGAGTTTACGGCTCAGCTTTCGGAGTGCTTTCATGCGATGAAAGATCTCTCCTTGAGGAAAAGCGGGTCATTGAGATAGCCCACGCAACACATTTGAATTCGTCATCTAACGGAAAGACCGATCAAGGCTAGTACAGTGACGCAGCAGGTGGAGTCGCTGCCTTGGAACTCGGGGGACCAGGGCTCGATCCCGACCTCCTCTGTGTGTGTGTGTGTGTGTGTGTGTGTGTGTGTGTGTGTGTGTGTGTGT
This sequence comes from Pristis pectinata, assembly GCF_009764475.1. Taxonomy (NCBI): domain Eukaryota; kingdom Metazoa; phylum Chordata; class Chondrichthyes; order Rhinopristiformes; family Pristidae; genus Pristis; species Pristis pectinata. The sequence continues at coordinate 2,789,838 of NC_067444.1, read as the reverse complement.
GTGTGTGCGTGTGTGTGTGTGTGTGCGTGTGTGTATGTGTGTGTGTGTGCGTGAGTGTGTGTGCGTGTGTGTGTTCGTGTGAGTGTGTGTGCGTGTGTGTGCGTGTGTGTGTTCGTGTGAGTGTGTGTGTGTGTGTGTGCGTGTGTGTATGTGTGTGTGTGTATGTGTGTGTGTGTGCGCGTGTGTGTGTGTGTGTGCGTGTGTGTATGTGTGTGTGTGTGCGTGAGTGTGTGTGCGTGTGTGTGTGTTCGTGTGTGTGTGCGTGTGTGTGCGTGTCTGTGTTCGTGTGTATGTGTGCGTGTGTGTGCGTGAGTGTGTGTGCGTGTGTGTGTGTTCGTGTGAGTGTGTTCGTGTGAGTGTGTGTGCGTGTGTGTGCGTGCGTGTGTGTGTGTCAGCGTGTGTGTGTGTGCGTGTGTGTGTGTGTTTGTGTGTGTGTTTGCGTGTGTGTGTGTCAGCGTGTGTGTGTGCGTGTGTGTGTGTGTTTGTGTGTGTGTTTGCGTGTGTGTGTGTCAGCGTGTGCGTGTGTGTGTGTGTGTGTGTTTGCGTGTGTGTTTGCGTGTGTGTGAGAGAGAGAAAGAGAGAGAGTTAATTGACCTGCATTAATTCCCCCAGGTCTGTGGGTGCGTGTGTGTGTGAGTGTATGTGAGAGAGAGAGAGAATTAGTTGACCTCCATTAATTACTCCGTGCGTGGGAGCGTGGTCATACAAGACGGAAGTTAAAGTGACTGTACAGAGATTAAAGTGGGTGAGGGGAATGGTAGTGTAATGATGGGCGCTGGTGTAACAATGCAGTGTAACACTGGGTGCTGGTGCAACAATGCAGTGTAACGCTGGGTGCTGGTGTAACAATGCAGTGTAATGATGGGTGCTGGTGTAACAATGCAGTGTAACACTGGGTGCTGGTGTAACAATGCAGTGTAACGCTGGGTGCTGGTGTAACAATGCAGTGTAATGATGGGTGCTGGTGTAACAATGCAGTGTAACACTGGGTGCTGGTTTAACAATGCAGTGTAATGATGGGTGCTGGTGCAACAATGCAGTGTAACACTGGGTGCTGGTGTAACAATACAGTGTAACGATGGGTGCTGGTGTAACAATGCAGTGTAACGATGGGTGCTGGTGTAACAATGCAGTGTAATGATGGTTGCTGGTGTAACAATGCAGTGTAACACTGGGTGCTGGTGTAACAATGCAGTGTAACGATGGGTGCTGGTGTAACAATGCAGTGTAATGATGGTTGCTGGTGTAACAATGCAGTGTAACACTGGGTGCTGGTGTAACAATGCAGTGTAATGATGGGTGCTGGTGTAACAATGCAGTGTAACACTGGGTGCTGGTGTAACAATACAGTGTAACGATGGGTGCTGGTGTAACAATGCAGTGTAATGATGGGTGCTGGTGTAACAATGCAGTGTAACACTGGGTGCTGGTGTAACAATGCAGTGTAACGATGGGTGCTGGTGTAACAATGCAGTGTAACACTGGGTGCTGGTGTAACAATGCAGTGTAACGATGGGTGCTGGTGTAACAATGCAGTGTAACACTGGGTGCTGGTGTAACAATGCAGTGTAATAATGGGTGCTGGTGTAACAATGCAGTGTAACGATGGGTGCTGGTGTAACAATGCAGTGTAACACTGGGTGCTGGTGTAACAATGCAGTGTAACGATGGGTGCTGGTGTAACAATGCAGTGTAACACTGGGTGCTGGTGTAACAATGCAGTGTAACGATGGGTGCTGGTGTAACAATGGGGGCCGAAGGATTTATTCCGTCCTCCATCAATGAATCTATCACCCTGTCTTCAACAGAATGGGCGACGAGTAGGGATTGTTTTACAAAAAAAGTAGGGCTAATCCCACGCCTCGCCCCATTGTTACAACAGGGCCCAATGCAAGTATAGGAACAACGCCTCATCTTCAACTTGGGCACGTTGCAGCCTGCAGGGCTCAATACCAAGTCCCCTGGTAACTCAAAGAAGGTGTTTGCCGAGCTTTCCTTCATCGGCCCTGGCACCAAGTGCAGAGACCAGCACGTCATGTTACAACCGTACAATGCGTTGGTGAGGTAACACTTGGAGCACTGCGTGGGGATCCGGCCGCCCAACTACAGGAAGGATGTTGTCTTGTTGGAGACGGGGCGGAAAAGATTCACCAGGGTGTTACCGGGACTGTAGGGCTTGTTATAAGGGGAGGCTTGGAACTCTTTATCCTGCAGTGAGGGGAGACCATAAAGAGGTTCATAAAGCCATGAGAGGCATAGATAACGCTGACGGTCACTGTCTTTTTCCCCAGGGTAAGGGTGCCCAAAACTACAGGGCATAGGTTTAAGGTAGAGGGGAAAGATTTAACGCTGGAGGGGCTAGTTTCTCACAGAGAGGGTGGTGGGCTTTTGGAAGGAACTGCCAGGCGAAGTGAGAGAGGCGGATACAATCGGAACGTTTAAAGAACATGTTGGTACATGGACAGGAAAAGTTCAAAAGGATACGGGCCAAACGCAGGCATAGACGAGCTGGGCCGAAGGGCCTGTTTCTGTGCTGTACCACTGACTCCGTGACTCCATTTCCCTTCCTGTGTTAGAACTGGCCTGTTCTCCTCTAGGTCATACACGAGTGTGATTCGCTGGATTTTTCCCCTGTCCCTGAGCACATCCTCCCCTGCGGGGCGAGACACGCAGCCCTGATATTATCAACACCCAATCCAGACCAAAGCTCATAACCACTGCCCCGCTGCACAAATTAAACCATTTGACCGGCTCTCCACGGATCCAGCATTCTCGGTTTACATTTTACACTCCTGTGTAGATCCTAACAGACGCTGCCGGACCACCCCGGTGTTTCAAACATTTTAAAATCTTATTTTATATCACAAATTCCTCAATTGTGATTGTAGGAATGCACAATAGTACAGCACAGACACTCACGTTAGTGAGGAGGATTGATAATACGACATGAAACACAGCAAATAGTGAGGGGTTCTACTATATGTTCCCCCGTGATGGGTTTTTATATAATATCACATACAGTGACCAGTAAAAAGGATCTAACATGATATATCACCCAAAATGACCAGTGACAGGATCAATAATATTACATCACATAAGGTGACCAGCCACAGAGATCTACAACAGTATATGACAGAGAGTGACCAATAAGGGGGGTCTACCACATAAGATCACACGAGGTGACCAATGAGGGGGCGGACAACATTATCGCGCACATAGTAACCAATGAGGGCGGGGGTCTACAACATTATCTCACTCAGAGAAAGCTCTGGGGGTCCACAAGAGTATATCACACACAGTGACAAATGAGGGGGATCTACAAAATTATATCACACACAGTGACCAGTGAGGGAGATATACAACATTATATCCCACACAGTGACCAGTGAGGGGGGTCTACAACATTATATCACACACAGTGACCAGTGAGGGGGGTCTACAACATTATATCCCACACAGTGACCAGTGAGGGGGGTCTACAACATTATATCACACACAGTGACCAGTGAGGGGGTCTACAACATTATATCCCACACAGTGACCAGTGAGGGGGTCTACAACATTATATCACACACAGTGACCAATTAGGGGGGTCTACAACATTATATCACACACAGGGACCAGTGAGGGGGGGTCTACAACATTATATCACACACAGTGACCAGTGAGGGGGGTCTACAACATTATATCACACACAGTGACCAGTGAGGGGGGTCTACAACATTATATCACACACAGTGACCAGTGAGGGGGTCTACAACATTATATCACACACAGTGACCAATTAGGGGGGTCTACAACATTATATCACACACAGGGACCAGTGAGGGGGGTCTACAACATTATATCACACACAGTGACCAGTGAGGGGGGTCTACAACATTATATCACACACAGTGACCAGTGAGGGGGGTGTACATCATTATATCACACACAGTGACCAGTGAGGGGGGACTACAACATTATATCATACATAGTTCCAGAAGAGGGGGATCTGCAACATTATATCCCATACAGTTACCAGTGAGGGGGTCTCCATCATTATATCACACACAGTGACCAGTGAGGGGGGTCTACAACATTATATCACACACAGGGACCAGTGAGGGGGTCTACAACATTATGTCACACACAGTGACCAATTAGGGGGGTCTACAACATTATATCACACACAGGGACCAATGAGGGGGGTGTACATCATTATATCACACACAGTGACCAGTGAGGGGGTCTACAACATTATATCACACACAGTGAACAGTGAGGGGGTCTACAACATTATATCACACACAGTGACCAGTGAGGGGGGACTACAACATTATATCACACACAGTGACCAGTGAGGGGGTCTACAACATTATATCACACACAGTGACCAGTGAGGGGAGACTACAACATTATATCACACACAGTGACCAGTGAGGGGGGACTACAACATTATATCACACACAGTGACCAGTGAGGGGGTCTACAACATTATATCACACACAGTGACCAGTGAGGGGGGACTACAACATTATATCACACACAGTGACCAGTGAGGGGGGACTACAACATTATATCACACACAGTGACCAGTGAGGGGGTCTACAACATTATATCACACACAGTGACCAGTGAGGGGGGACTACAACATTATATCACACGAAGTTCCAAAAGAGGGGAGATCTGCAACATTATATCACATACAGTGACCAGTAAGGGGGTCTACAACATTATATCATACACCGTGACCAATGAGGGGGTCTACAACATTATATCACACACAGTGACCAGTGAGGGGGGAGCTACAACAATATATCACACGAAGTTCCAAAAGAGGGGGATCTGCAAAATTATATCACATACAGTGACCAGTGAGGGGGTCTGCAACATTATATCACACACAGTGACCAGTGAGGGGGGAGCTACAACATTATATCACACACAGTGACCTATCAGGGGGTTCTACAACATTATATCACACACAGTGACCAGTGAGGGAGGTCTACAACATTATATCACACACGGTGACCAACGAGGGAGTTCTACAACATTATATGACCCACTGACCAATGGGGCTCTACAACATTACGTTATATACGATGACCGGTGACGGGGATCTACAATATTATATCACACACGGTGACCAGTGACGGGGATCTATAATATTATATCACACTCGGTGACCAGTGACGGGGATCTACAATATCATATCACACTCAGTGACCAGTGACGGTGATCTATAGTTTTATATCCCACACGGTGACCAGTGACGGGGGATCTATAATATTCCATCACACACGGTGACCAGTGACGGGGTTCTACAATATTATATCACACACGGTAACCAGTGACGGGGATCTACAATCTTATATCACACACGGTGACCAGTGACGAGGATCTACAATATTATATCACACACGGTAACCAGTGACGGGGATCTACAATATTATATCACACACGGTAACCAGTGACGAGGATCTACAATATTATATCACACACGGTGACGAAGGACGGGGGATCTATGATATTATATCCCACACGGTGACAGGGACGGGGATATATAATACTATATCACACTCGGTGACCAGTGACGGGGTTCTACAATATTATATCACACACGGTGACCAGTGACAGTTATCTACAATATTATATCACACACGGTGACCAGCGACGGGGATCTGCAATATTATATCACCCACGGTGACCAGTGACGGGGATCTATAGTATTATATCACACACGGTGACCAGTGACGGGGATCTATAATATTCCACCACACGCGGTGACCAGTGACGGGGATCTACAATATATCACACACGGTAACCAGTGACGGCGTTCTACAATATTATATCACACACGGTGACCAGTGACGGGGATCTACAATCCTATATCACACGCGGTGACCAGTGACGAGGATCTACAATATATCACACACGGTGACCAGTGGCAGTTATCTACAATATTATATCACACTCGGTGACCAGCGACGGGGATCTGCAATATTATATCACCCACGGTGACCAGTGACGGGGATCTATATTATTATATCTCACACGGCGACCAGTGACGGGGATCTGCAATATTATATCACACACGGTCACCAGTGACAGGGATCTACAATATTATATCACGCACGGTGAACAGTGACGGGGAACTATAATATTACATCGCGCACGGTGACCAGTGCCGGGGATCTACAACATTATACCACACACGGGGACCAGTGACGGGTATCCATAATAATATATCACACACGGTGACCAGCAACGCGGATCCACAATATTATATCACACACGGTGACCAGTGACGGGGATCTACAGTATTTTCTCTCATACGGTGACCAGTGGCGGGGATCCATAATATTCCATCACACACGGTGACCAGTGACGGTGATCTACAATATTATATCACACACGGTGTCCAGTGACGAGGATCTACTATATTATATTACACTCAGTGACCAGCGACGGGGATCTGCAATATTATATCACACAAGGTGACCAGTGAGGGGGATCTTTCATATTATACCACGCACGGTGACCAGCAACGGGGATATGCAATATTATATCACACACGGTGACTAGTGAGTGGATCTATAATATTATATCACACACGGTGACCAGTGACGGGGATCTATAATATTATATCATGCACCGTGATCACTGATGGTGATCTGCCATATTATATCGCACTCGGTGACCAGTGATGGTGATCTATAATTTTATGTCGCACACGGTGACCAGTGACGGGGATCTATAATATTATATCAGACACGGTGACCAGTGACGGGGATCGACAATGTTATATCACACACGGTGACCACTGACAGGGATCTACAATATTATATCACACACGGTGACCAGTGACGGGGGATCTATAATATTATTCACACGCGGTGACCGATGACGGTGATCTACAATATTATATGACACTCGGTGACCAGTGACGGTGCTCTATAATTTAGTATCGCACATGTGACCAGTGACGGGGTCTATAATATTATATCACACACGGTGACCAGTGACAGGGTTCTACAATATTATATCACACACGGTGACCAGAGACTGGGATCTGCAATATTATATCACACACGGTGACCTGTAACGGGTATCTATAGTATTATATCACAAACGGTGACCAGTGACGGTGAACTAAAATATTATATCACACAGTGACCAGTGACGAGGATCTGCAATATTATTTCACACACGGTGACCAGTGACAGTGACCTATAATATTATATCACACACGGTGACCAGCGACTGGGATCTGCAATATTATATCACACACGGAGACCAGTGACGGGTGATCTACAATGTTATATCACACACGGTGACCAGTGACGGGGATCTATAATATTATTCACACTCGGTGACCAGTGACGGTGATCTATAATATTATATCACACACGGTGACCAGCGACTGGGATCTGCAATATTATATCACACACGGTAACCAGTGACGGGGTTCTACAATATTATATCACACACGGTGACGAGGGACGGGGGATCTATGATATTATATCCCACACGGTGACCAGTGACGGGGGACCTATAATATTTCATCACACTCGGTGACCAGTGACGGGGATCTACAATATATCACACATGGTGACCAGTGACGGGGTCTATAATATTATATCACACTCGGTGACCAGTGACGGGGATCTACAATATATCACACACGGTGACCAGTGACGGGGATCTATAATATTATATCACACACGGTGACCAGTGACGGGGATCTGCAATATTATATCACACACGGAGACCAGTGACGGGGATCTATAATATTATATCACCCACGGTTACCAGTGACGTTGCCTGGAATATTTTATCACACTGTGGCTCTTTAATGTCATACACCTGCACACACTCACCCATACAGACACAGACTCACACACACACACCATTACACATAAACTGACACACAATCCTACACACGTACACTCTCGCACAGAGACCCACTCACACTCATTCACAGACACGCACACAGTCACACACACACCAAAGGACATACAGACACATACCCACTTATGAACACACACAAACACACACACACCGGCAGCGGACACCCACGCACACCGAAGCACAAACACTCACACTCATAAACACGGAAACACTCACACAGAAACACATATAGACGGACACGCACACACACAGAAACACAGACAGACACACACAACAGACAGACACACGCACCCACACAGAGGCACACGCACACACACACCGGTGCACACGCACACACACACACACACACACACACACACACACACATTCATGCACGCTGCTGCATACTTCCATACCTATTAATGAAGTTGTGTGTGTGTGTGTGTGTGTGTGTGTGTGTGTGTGTGTGTGTGTGTGTGTGTCTGCATGTGTGCGTGTACATGCGTGGGTGTGCGTGTACATGGGTGGGTGTGCACGCGTGTGGCGTTGGCACACTCGCCCTGTCTCCCTGCCAGTGTTCCCGTTACGCAGGGTGGTCGGGGATCTGGGCAGGACAGGCTCCCGGGAGCACTAACGGGGTCAACGGGATCGTCCCACTCTGATTGGCTGGTCTGTACTCACACTGTCATCGGGCAGGCCGTACTCTCACCGTGATTGGCTGGTCTGCACTCACGCTGTAATTGGCCAGACTCCACTCTCTCTGTCATTGGTCGGACTGTACTCTCACAGTGATTGGCCGGATTGAATAGGCCAGATCCTACTCTCATTGTCATTGGCTCAGTGTGATTGGCCCCGGATGGTAGCCTCGCTGGGATTGGCCGGACGATAAGGTCACTTATCGGAATGTATTCTCCACGTGATTGGCCGGAAAGTTCTTGAAATGCTATCGGCCGGACTATGCTCTTACTGAGATTGGCCGGACGACACACACAATGTGATTGGCCGGATTATGTTCTCACTGTGATTGGCCGGACTGTCCTCTCACTGTGATTGGCCGGCCGGACTGTCCGCTCCCTATGATTGGCCGGCCGGACTGTCCTTTCCTTATGATTGGCTGGATCAACCTCTCACTGTGATTGGCCGGACTACACTCCCAATGTGATTGGCCGGACTATGCTCTCACTGTGATTGGCCAGACTGTCCTTTCACTGTGATTGGCTGGCCGGACTGTCCGCTCCCTATGATTGGCCGGACTATCCTCTCACTGTGATCGCCCCGCAGTTGCGGCTCGGAGTCGCTCACCACTTACCGTGGGCGGAGGCGCGATTCCCGCTATGGGCCCGTCCACCGCCGTCGCCGTGTCGATCAGAGCCTGGGGCTGGGGGTAGAGTCGAAGTCCGGCCTCGGTGATGGACTGTCCAGCGTACTCCTGGCCGGGATGGGGCAGAGCTGCCGGGTACTCCGGCGGCAGGCGGGTCTGGGGAGGAGGAGGCGGCGGCGGCGGGTACTGGGCGGGATACCCCTGTGACAGGGGCTCCCCGGAGCTGGGCGCATCCTGCGTCCCCTGCGGGTGGACAGAAAGGGGTCCGCAATTAGACAGCGAGAGGCGGGGGTGAACGACAACAGACTAGAAGCATGCCCTCTCCCTTGCCCGGTTCCGAGCGAGGGGTTTCGACCGTGTGTCTTCCCCCACCCCCCAACGCCCATCCCCAGGGACGAGATCCGTCCTCCTGAGTGTTCCCTGCTTGTCCACTGCTGATGGAGAAACAGACTAACTGACAGACACACGGAAACCGAGGGAGGGTATGGCCAATAGCAAGTTCAGGCAGCTGCCGGGGTCACGTAAGGCTTCTGTTCCCCAGACCTCTCCATCAGCCGTTGTCTGTTAAATCAGGAATATACAGCTACCCACACCGCCAGGCTGAAGAAGGCTTCTCTCCCGGTGCTATCAGTTCCCTAGTACAATAAGGATGACTCTCAGCAGTGTGGAGGAACAGAGGGATCTTGTGGTCCACGTCCATCGATCCCTCAAGGTCGCCGCGCAGGTCGATAGGGTTGTTAAGGAGGCGTATGGAGTGTTGGCCTTCATTAGTCGGGGGATTGAGTTCAAGAGCTGCGAGGTGATGTTGCAGCTCTATAGAGCTCTGGTCAGACCACACTTGGAGTATTGTGTCCAGTTCTGGTCGCCTCATTATAGGAAGGATGTGGGAGCTTTAGAGAGGGTGCAGAGGAGATTTTCCAGGATGCTGCCTGGATTGGAGAGCACGTCTTATGAGGAGAGGTTGAGCGAGCTGGGGCTTTCCTCATTGGAGAGGAGGAGGATGAGAGGTGACTTGATAGAGGTGCACAAGAGGCACAGATCGAGTGGACAGTCAGAGACTTTTTCCCAGGGCGACAACGGCTAACACGAGGGGACATAATTTTGAGGTGATTGGAGGAAGGTATAAGGGGGATGTCGGGGGTAAGTTTTTTTACACAGAGAGTGGTGGGTGTGTGGAACGCACTGCCGGCAGAGGTGGTGGGGGCAGGTACATCAGGGACATTTAAGAGACTCTTAGACACATGAATGATAGAGAAATGGGGGGCGATGTGGGAGGGAAGGGTTAGATAGATCTTAGAGCAGGGTAAAATGTCAGCACCACATCGTGGGCCGAAGGGCCTGCACTGTGCTGGAATGTTCTATGTTCTCTGTTCTATGTTCTCGCTGCCTCGGTGAAGCAGCCAACATAATCAAAGATGCCACCCACCCCGGCTCATTGCCTCTTCTCCCCTCTCCCATCGGGCAGAAGATACAGGAGCCTGAGGGCACCGACCACCAGGCTCAAGGACGGCTTCTACCCCACTGTGATAAGACTATTGAAAGGTCCCCTAGTGCAATGAGATGGACTTTTGACCTCACAATCTACCTCGTCGTGGCCCTTGCACCTTATTGTCTGCCTGCCTTGCACTTCCTCTGTGACAGTGACATGTTGCTGTGCATCTACCTCGATGCACCGTTGCAATGTATGGATGGCAGGCAAAACAAAGTTTCTGTTAATTCACCGCTATAAGTTACGCCCAGTGTGGACACGAGGGGTGAACTCTGGTGGGTGTGGGGACTTGATGTGACGGTGCAGGGAATGTAAGGGAGTACGGTGGGCAAGAATTCCGTGGGTCTGGTTCCATGGGGGATGACACAACTACTTCAGGGCGTTCCCCTCGGAGACACACTGCTGAGAAAGAGCCTGGAAGAGAGGAAGATGCCACAAGGGCTGAGGTAACTGTGGGCCGACCAAGCGACTGAAAGAACGAATGTACGACTGAATATCCCCATCCAATAAAACAAGGACACACAAGGACCCCACACACACATGGACGCCCCATACACGGACCCGCAGGCACATGGATTCCCCCACACACACAAACACCGCCCCCCCACACACACACACACACACACACACACACAGACCCATCAGCCATCCACAGATCCCCAAACACAGACCCGCAGACACTGGCCCCCATATATTGATCACCACACACACAGACTAACCCCCTCCCCACAGACACATGGGCTCCACACACATGAACCCCCCCCCCCCCACACACACACACACACACACACAGACTCCCCCATGCACATACCGTCCACACACATGGAACCCACACACACACACAGATCCCCCCCCCACGCAGACAGACCCCTCCGACAAATGGACCCCCCACACACACACACACATACACGCACACACACACAGACCAACACACACGGAACCCCCATACACGGACCCCCAGGCACACGGAACCCCCCCCAATGCACACAAAACCCCCCACACACACAGACCCACCACCCATCCACAGATCCCCAAACACAGACCCGCAGACACTGACCCCCATATATTGATCACCACACACACAGACTCACCCCCTCCCCACAGACACAGGCTCCACACACACGAACCCCCCCCCCCCACACACACACACACAGACTCCCCCACACACACAGACCCCTCCGACACACTGACCCCACACACACGGACCCCCCCATACACGAATCACACACACACACACACACACACACGAACCCCCCCCACACACACACACAAACCCCCCCACACACACAGACCCCCACACACACAGACCCCCCCACACACACACACACGAACCCACACACACACACACACACACACACACGAACCCCCCCACACACACACACACGAACCCCCACACACACAGACCCACCACCCATCGACAGATCCCCAAGCACAGACCAGCAGACACTGACCCCCATATATTGATCACCACACACACAAACCCCTCTCCCACACACGGACTCCCAGACACACGGATACCCCACACACACACAAACCCCCTCACACACACACACGTGCGGACCCTCTACACAAAAACAGATTTCCCCCCACACACGGACCCCCCCCACAGACAGACCCCACACACACACACAGACCGCCCACACACACAAATCCCCACACACACACAGAGCCCCCACACACAGACCCCACAACACACACAGACCTTTGCACACACAGACCACCCCACACACACACAGAGCCCACCACACACAAACCCCCCACACACACAAATCCCCCCACACACACAGAGCCCCCACACACAGACCCCCCAACACACAGACCTCTCCACACACAGACCCCCCCGCACACACACAGCCACCACACACAGACCCCCCTCACACACACACAGACCCCACACACACACACACAGACCCCACACACACACACACAGACCCCCACACACAGACACCCGCACACACAGACCCCGCCGCACACAGACCCCCCACACACACAGAGCCCTCACACAGACCCCACACACACACACAGACCCCCTCACACACACACAGACCCCCCACACACGGACCCCCGCACACACAGAGCCCTCACACAGACCCCACACACACACACAGACCCCCTCACACACACACAGACCCCCCACACACGGACCCCCGCACACACAGACCCCGCCGCACACAGACCCCCCACACACACAGCCCTCACACAGACCCCACACACACACACACACAGACCCCCCACACACAGACCCCTGCACACACAGACCCCACCACAAACAGACCCCACCACACACACACAGACCACCCCATACACACACACAGACCCCCCTCACACACACAAACCCCCCACACACAGACCCCCCACACACAGACCCTCACACAAACCTTCAAACACACAGACCCTCACACACAGACACACACACACACACACACACAGACCCCCCTCACACACACAAACCCCCCACATACACAGAACCCCACACACACACACAGACCCCACCACACACTGACCCCCCCACACACAGACCCCCCCACACACACAGCCCCCTCAACACACACGGACCCCCCACACACCCAGATTCCCCCCCACACAAACATGGACCCCCCACACACACACACAGATACCCCCACACACACACAGCCCCCTCAACACACACACGGACCCCCCCCACACACAAACATGGACCCCCCCCACACACACAGATCCCCCCACACACACACAGCCCCCTCAACACACACACGGACCCCCCACACACACAGATCCCCCCCACACAAACATGGACCCCCCCACACTCACAGATCCCCCCACACACACAGCCCCCTCAACACACACACGGACCCCCCCACACACACAGATCCACCACACACAAACATGGACCCCCCCCCACACATACACACACAGATCCCCCCCACACACAGATCCCCCACACACACACACGGACCCCCCACACACACACAGATCCCCCACACACACAACATGGACCCCCCCCACACATACACACACAGATCCCCCACACACACACACGGACCCCCCACACACACACAGATCCCCCCACACACACAGCCCCCTCAACACACACACGGACCCCCCCACACACACACAGATCCACCACACACAAACATGGACCCCCCCACACATACACACACAGATCCCCCACACACACACACGGACCCCCCACACACACACAGATCCCCCACACACAAACATGGACCCCCCCCCACACATACACACACAAGATCCCCCCACAGCACACACTGACCCCCCACACACACACCGATCCACCACACACAAACATGGACCCCCCCCACACATACACACACAGATCCCCCCCACACACACACGGACCCCCCACACACACACAGATCACCCCACACAAACATGGACACCCCACACACACACACACACACACACACACACACACACACACACATCCCCCACACACACACACACGGACCCCCCAACACACATGCACAGACCCCTCCACACACACACGGACCCCCACACACACACGGACCCCCCCACACACACACGCAAACCCCTCCACACACATACAGACCCCCCCCCCCCACACACACACACACAGACCCACACACACACAGACCCACACACACAGACTCCCATACATATAGACCCCCCCGACACACATACACACATATCCCCCCACACATGGACCCACACACCGAGACCCCCACACAGACCCCCACACTGAGATCCCCACACTGAGACCCCACACACAGACCCACACACACACAGACCCACACACACAGACCCCCACACATATAGATCCCCCTGACACACAGACCGACATACACACAGACCCACACACACACACACACACACACACACACACACACACACACTGACCCCCACATCTAGACCACCTCACTGACCCCCCCACACACAGACCTACACACACAGACCCTCACACATATAGACCCCCCAACACACAGACCAACATACACACAGACCCACACACACACACACAGACACACTGAGACCCCCACATCTAGACCACCTCACTGACCCCCCACACACAGACCTATACACACAGACTCTCACACATATAGATACCCCCGACACACAGACCCACAGATCCCCTCCACACACGGACCCACACACCGACCCCCACACAGACCCCCACACATATAGACCCCTTGACACACAGACCCACATACACACAGACCCACACACACACACACACACACACACACACACACCGAGACCCCCACACACAGACCTACACACACAGACCCACACACACATACCTCCACACATACAGACCCACACACACAGACCCGCACAGGCGGACCCTCACACTGAGACCCCCCTGCACAGACTCCCACACTGAGACCCCACACACACAGACCCCCCGACACACAGACCCACACACACAGACCCACACGCACGGACACTCACATAGAGATCCCTCACACAGATCCGACACATACAGACCCACACACACACAGACCCTCACGCTGCCACCCCCACACACAGACCTCCACACACACGGACCCTCACACTGAGACCCCAAACACACACACAGACCCTGGCACACATAAATCTCCGCACACAGACCCTCACACACTGAGATACACGGACAGACCCCTCACACAGACACTCGCACACACAGACCCTCACACCCCAATTCCCACACGCATACCCCCACACACAGACCCTCACACACTGAGATACACAAACAGGCCCCTCACACAGACCCTCCCACACACAGACCCTCACACCCCCACCCCCACACGCATACCCCCACACACAGCCACCCCCACACACTGATCCCCACACACACACACACACACACACACACAGACCCCCCCACACACACACACTCACCGAGACCCCCACAGATCCCAGACCCCACCCACGCACCCCACCCCCCTCGCCTTTAACGCCACTCACACTGATCACTCCACACAGGATCTTGGTGGTCCCGAATGCCCCCAGACCCCAGGGAGGCAGCCCTCGTCCCTCCAGAAACATTCGGACCCGCTCTCTCCCTCAGCCCTCATCTGTCCCTCCGGCATCGAGCCCCCGTCCTCTACGCATGCTGCTCTGACCTCTGCAGCCTCGGGGACCTCTCCTCTCCTCCTCCCCCTCCCCCTGAGCCCTCCATTCCAGCCCCTGCCCCTCTCAGCCAATGGCGAGCCGGTGGGAGTCCCAAGGAGGCAGCGGAGCCCCACACTTGGGACCCGTCCCACCCCTGCCAGCCTGCTCTTTTTCCATTTAAGTACAAGTTTGCCCCGTCTGCACCTGCTCGGGTCTCTCCGGCAGCTGCCCGAGTTATTTATACATCTGTCAGCCGTCATAAATAGCTCGCAGAGGTCCCGGGACACTTGCTTCAGGAATTTCCGCCCCCCCCACAACCCCCCCCTCCCCGAGCCAGCCGTTTTTTCCTGGTGTTGCCGTAGTCCCCGGCACTGCAACCACCCCTCTCCAGGCACCGGGGAAATGCCCACAAGTTGGGGCGGCCCTGGTGTGGTGGTGTCTCCCCAGGGCCGGGTTCCATCCCGGTCTGCCGTGTGTGTGTGTGTGTGTGTCTGTCTGTCTGTCTCTCTCTCTCACTCTCTCTGTGAAACTGTGTGTGTGGCTCAGTGTGTGTGCATGTGTGTTTGACTGTTTCTGTGACCCTGTGTGTGACCCTGTGTTTGTCTGCAAAATAGTGTGTGCATGTGTGACTGTGTGTGTGTACGGCTGCGCATGTGTGTGTGTTTCTATGTGTGTGTGTGACCCATGTCTGTGTGTCTGTCAGTATGTGTCTGTGTGTGTTTGCGTGTATGTAACTGTGTGTGTGTGTGTGTGAGACTGTGTGTGTGTGAGAGTGTGTGTGTGTGAGACTGTGTGTGAGACTGTGTGTGTGTCTGAGACTGTGTGTGTGTGTGAGACTGTGTGTGTGAGACTGTGTGTATGTATGTGAGACTGTGTGTGTGAGACTGTGATTGTGTGAGACTGTGTGTGTGTGTGAGACTGTGTGCGTGACTGTGTGTGTGTGAGACTGTGTGTGGCTGTGTGTGTGTGTGTGCGTGTGTGTGTGTGTGTGTGTGTGTGTGTGTGTGTGTGTGTGAGAGAGACTGTGTGTGTGACTGTGCGTGTGTGACTGTGACTGTCACCGTGCAGGTGACTCCGTGGCACTTTACATGTTCTCCCTGTGACTCCCCCGCCCCGCCCCCGGCCGCTCCCGCCTCCTCCCACACCCCCCAGGACGTGAAGTCTCCCTGGGTTATCTGCCCCCCAAGTGCGTGGGTGAGAAGGCGCCGAATCCAACGGGGCAGCCACTGGGGACGTGGGAGGGAATCAAATCGGGGCGAGTGTCAACGGGTGGTCGAGGGTCGGCACGGACTCGATGGGCCGAAGGGCCCGTCTCCCAAGCTTAGTTCTCCCTTATGAGGGAGGGAGTCCCTGAGTCTCATGAGAAAGGGAAACATAGGACCACGGATGCTGCAATCCGGAAAAGCACGATGATGCTGGAGGAACTCAGCAGGCCAAGCAGCCTCCACGGAGAAAAGCAGGCGGTCAACGTTTCCGGGGCCAGGACCCTTCTTCGGGACTGAAGATGGGAAAAGGGGAAGCCCGATATATAGGAGGGAAAAGCAGAGCAGTGATAGGTGGACCACAGAAACCAGCCTCCCCTCCTTGGACTCTGCCTTTACCTCTCGCTGCCTCGGTGAAGCAGCCGGCATCATCAAAGACCCCACCCACCCCGGGACATTCTCTCTTCTCCCCTCTCCCATCGGGTAGAAGATACAGGAGCCTGAGGGCACCGACCACCAGGCTCAAGGACAGCTTCTACCCCACGGTGATAAGACTATTGAACGGTTCCCTTATACGATGAGATGGACTCTGACCTCACGATCTACCTTGTTGTGACCTTGCACCTTATTGCACTGCACTTTCTCTGTACCTGTGACACTTTACTCTGTAGTTATTGTTTTTACCTGTACTACCTTAATGCACCCTGTACTACGTCAATGCACTCTGTACTACCTCAGTGCACCCTGTACTACCTCAATACGCTCTGTACTACCTCAGTGCACCCTGTACTACCTCAATGCACCCTGTACTACCTCAATGCACTCTGTACTACCTCAATGCACCCTGTACTACCTCAATGCACTCTGTACTCCCTCAGTGCACCCTGTACTGCCTCAATGCACCCTGCACTACCTCAATGCACTCTGTACTACCTCAATGCACCCTGTACTACTTCAATACGCTCTGTACTACCTCAGTGCACCCTGTACTACCTCAGTGCACTCTGTACTACCTCAATGCACCCTGTACTACCTCAGTGTAACTGCACTGTGGAATGAATTGACCTGTACGAACGGTATGCAAGACACGTTTTTCACTGGACCTTGGTACAAGTGACAATGATAAACCAACACCTACCACAAATGTTGGACTTACTGGCCTGTAGTTCTCAAGGTTTTTCTTTGAGGCCCTTCTCAAATAAAGGCACAACATCCTTGGCTCTCCAGTCCATCGGCACCTCAGCCGTCACTAACGACGATGCTGATATCTCAGCCAGGGCTCCCCGCAGTGTCTCCCCCAGCTTCCCACTGTGTTCTTGGACAAGTCTTTGATGTTTAAATAACAGACAAGCAAGGTCCCGGCACCGACCCCTGGGGCACACCACGAGGTGATAAATTTGAGGGAACTTGCCCCTGGCGATGGCATTCCCACTGGGAGACTTTCGGCCCATGGCACAAGCAGCACTCCCTCGTTCCTACCTCCATCAGAACCTCCCCTCAGGGACGCCTCCCTGCGCAGACCCCAGCATCGCACGATGCCCCCAGAAGTATCTGAACACCGACCGGTCTCCGCCTTGGAGGAACTGAGCCCCCGTGTCCCGGTTCCCAAGATTCAGCCCCCTCAAAGTGGCTCAGGGTTTATCGCAGCTGCCCCCCAGGTCCAAACATTTCATCCCAACCTCCTGCACTGCGTGTGTGTGTGTGTGTGTGTGTGTGTGTGTGTGTGTGTGTGTGTGTGTGTGTGTGTGTGTAGAGTTTGTATGCTCTCCCTGTGACCGTGTGGGTCCCCTCCCCCCAGGGTACAACTGTACCCTCCCACATCCCAACGATGTGCCGACTCGGTCGGTCGATCGGAGGCTGTAAATCGCCCCTGAGTCGTGTGGGTGAGGGGGTAAGACCTGGGTGGGGAGGGGGATGGCCAGTTGTGGGGTAGTGTAAGGGAAAATAAAACGAGGTGAACCTTCACTCGGCTGTTGATGGCTGGTGTGGAACTGTTGAGGCGAAGGGCCTCTCTCTGTGTTGCGTGACTCGTGAACTGCCACCAATCCTGCACATATGACTTCATCATCCAGGAAGTTGTCAGTGTCGTATGTGGGTGTCTCAGCCGCAGAAAATAGTGTGCACGGTTCACACTGAGATGTAATCAGCTTGTCCAGACGACAGTGTCAAATTCTCCCTTCCTACAGTTCCAAACGTCCCGCATCTCAACTGGACAGGGAGTGTCGAATTCTAGCTTAACAAGGGTGCAGCAATCCCTCCTCGCTGCCCCTCCAGCGGCAGGGGCTCCCTCCTCACCACCCCTCCCACAGCGCGGGGCTCCCTCCTCGCCGCCCCTCCCAGAGCGCGGGGCTCCCTCCTCACCGTCCCTCCGACAGCGCGGGGCTCCCTCCTCACTGCCCCTCCGACAGCGCGGGGCTCCCTCCTCACTGCCCCTCCCGCAGTGCAGGGCTCCCTCCTCGCCGCCCCTCCAGCGGCACGGGGCTCCCTCCTCACCACCCCTCCCACGGTGCGGGGCTCCCTCCTCACGGCCCCTCCCACGGCGCGGGGCTCCCTCCTCACCGCCCCTCCCGCGGTGCGGGGCTCCCTCACCACCCCTCCCACAGCACGGGGCTCCCTCCTCGCCGCCCCTCCCACAGCGCGGGGCTCCCTCCTCACCACCCCTCCCACAGCGCGGGGCTCCCTCCTCGCTGCCCCTCCAGCGGCACGGGGCTCCCTCCTCACCACCCCTCCCACAGCGCGGGGCTCCCTCCTCGCCGCCCCTCCAGCGGCACGGGGCTCCCTCCTCACCACCCCTCCCACAGCGCGGGGCTCCCTCCTCGCTGCCCCTCCCACAGCGCGGGGCTCCCTCCTCACGGCCCCTCCCACGGTGCGGGGCTCCCTCCTCACGGCCCCTCCCACGGCGCGGGGCTCCCTCCTCACCGCCCCTCCCGCGGTGCGGGGCTCCCTCACCACCCCTCCCACAGCACGGGGCTCCCTCCTCGCTGCCCCTCCCACAGCGCGGGCTCCCTCCTCACCACCCCTCCCACGGTGCGGGGCTCCCTCCTCACGGCCCCTCCCACGGTGCGGGGCTCCCTCACCGCCCCTCCCGCAGCGCGGGGCTCCCTCCTCACCGCCCCCCTCAAATAAGGAGTGGGTGGCAGTGAGGGTGTGAGGGAGTTGGGGGGGGGGTTTGACAGAGAGTGAGGGAGACCGGGGAGCGAGTGAAGGATGAACGAGGGGAGGGGGAGCGGATGGGAGGGAGGGGAGGGGAGGGTTGGGTGTGAGGGGAGGGGGAGGGGGACGGTGTGAGGGGAGGGGAGGGGGAGGGGTGTGAGGGGAGGGAAGGGGGAGGGGGAGGGGAGGGGGAGGGGGAGGGGTGTGTGAGGGGGGAGGGGGAGTGGGTGGGAGTGAGGGGAGGGGGAGGGGGACGGTGAGAGTGAGGAGGGGGAGGGGGTGAGGGTGAGGGGAGGGGGAGGGGGAGTGGGTGGGTGTGAGGGTGAGGGGAGGGGGAGGGGGTGAGGGGAGGGGGAGGGCGTGGGGGTGAGGGGAGGGGGAGGGGGTGAGGGGAGGGGAGGGTGTGGGGGTGAGGGGAGGGGGGAGGGGGAGGGGGTGAGAGTGAGGGGAGGTGGGAGGGGGAGGGGGTGA